>NC_133658.1:819303702-819603702 GCF_037893015.1 Macrotis lagotis | reverse complement strand
ATATTGAATTTGGAATCTGTGAGTCTTGTTTACATAATTGAAAAACTGTTTAGTGATTTATCTTCTGAAATGAAGACTTAAACATGTTGGAACTAAAATAGCCCTTATAAATCATCTCATACCATACCCTAGAATCCAAGAATCAGGAGGGATCTCTGAGGTTAACTTGTATAACAGCCCTGAGAAAGAACCAAAGCCTCTGTTTTATGATTTCTAGTGATGAGAAGCTCATTCTTCCTCTGTGACCCCTCCCTCCCCCAGACATGACTGCTCATTCCATTTATAATTACCAAATTACAACTGTAATGGGGGGTGGGGGGGGCTTTTTCCTTCTTTTGAACTGTACTAATGCATAAAAATTCTATTCAATGAAAACTGACTTGTCCTTCAGAGAAAAGATAGCAAAGTCAGTTCTTCTACAAAATAAACCTTTAGATAAAGGATGTTCCAAAAATCTGAAAAACTATTAAAGTTTTAAACTGAACTAAAACTATTGGGAGACACTGTATTTGTATCTTCCTGAGACACTTGTCTTTTCCCAAGTCTTTTGTAATCCAAAAATTTCCCAGTTCCTTCAACTATTTCTCTTTTCTAATTTTTTTATTTATTTAAGGCAAAGGGGGTTAAGTGACTTGCCCAAGGTCACACAGCTAGGCAATTGTCTAATAAGTATCTAATTCTGCATTTAAACTCAGGTCCTCCTGACTCCAGAGCCATGCTCTATCCTCTACTTCACCTAGCTTTTCCACCTTCAACTACTTCAAAATATATAATTGGAAAAATAAAAAAAATTCAATAAAAATTATGTTTTGAACCCTACCATAAGCTACCTTCACCTGTACAAATAAAGCATTCCATGTTCCAAGTCTTACCCTTTTTATAGATAGGATCATAGGTACAAGGACATCCCAGGAGAAAAGAATAGGGGAAGGTACATTTGTACAGATTACTCCCATCTGTGCATGGGATATTACATTTAAATTTTTCACTAAATTGAAAAGAATTCCACTTTCTCAAGCAAGTTAGAGGTTCTGTCACAGATTTGGCTGGCAGGATCCCAGAGTCATCATCTAGGTAACCAAGAGTCACTCTGGGAAGACCTTTTTAAATATTTCCCCTTAGAATCAATATTAATCAGTGATACTTGACCTATTTTTTTAAGACCTCAATAGTTGTATATTACTTATGAGAGTGATACAGGGCATTCTAAAGAATCCCAGACATTAAGCCTTAGACTTGGTTCACTTAAAAATAGATGGTCCAGGACCTCATGGAACAAAGATTCAATGTTGATTTATCAATTGCTCCTTGCACCTTCAGTATGAGTAGAATTTAGAGCTGGAAGATAGGGCGGGGAGAAGGCAGCCAAAATGTAATATTCTCAAATCTCCTGGGCTTGAGAGCATTGCTGGCATCATCTTTAGACCTTGTTAGTGAGGTTTATAAAGAGTAAACACTACAGAAAGAGAGACACACATCCCAACCTAAAGATTAAAAACAGCTTCTGATGGTGGTGGTAATGTTGCTATCAATATCTATTAGTACCTAATATATGTCAGGCATTGAATTAAGGATTAGATGAGGATACAAAAACAGACAAAATCAATCTCTAATAGGTACTCCATAAATATCTGCTGATTGATTACCTTCAAAAATTATATATTGATTGGGGGAATGTTATGAAACTATCTCTATATCTAAATATATATATATATATATATATCTTTTTATTTAATGTAATGAAGATAATCTGAAACCTGCATTAGGAAATTTGGGCCCAAGGGATAATGGCTATGAGTGTGAGTGTGTCAGTGTGTGTGTGTGTGTGTGTGTGTGTGTGTGTGTGTGTGTGTGTGTGTGTGTGTGTGTGTGTGTGTGTGTCTGAGAGAGAGAGAGACAGAGACATAGAGACATAGAGACAGACAGACAGAGAGAGAGAGAGAGAGAGAGAGAGAGAGAGAGAGAAATGTGTGCATTAGCAGCTTCAATTTTTTTTTAATGGAAACATTCACTTTGTGGCTAGATGACACATAGAACAATGATCTCATTAGTATGAACTAAGATATATAGACATGGATGATAACCTATCCATGCCTATTATCTATGCCTAAACTATTAATGTGAAATTTTGTACAACTACATTTCTAAATAGGAATAATTTATATGTCTTCTTGCTGGTTTTGTTTTCTTTGTTTTTATTGATGTTATTCAAGCCTCAATATCACTTAGACTGTTTAGTCATTGTCCATAACATCTCCTGCTTGAGTATCCACTTTCCTTTTCCAATCACATATCAGTGATGATATGTCATTTCTCAAGCATAGGCCATTTCTGATAATATGTGGCAGCCTGCTTATATCTAGCATAAATTTTTTGGTAGCTCTTTAGGTCACTTGCAATTTTATTTTTCTCATATCATGATATTACATGACTGACAACCATAGGGAATTACAAGAATAATATTACTATTAAAAAGATTGACTCAACATCATGAATAGTTGTCATTATAAGTGGCACATTATTTTCCAAATATCTATTACATTTTTCATTTCAACTTTGGGCCCAGCTCATTGTCTGTCTGCAGTACTTGCTTAAGATGAAAAATAAAATCAAGAGATATAAATGTATATGCATACCTATATGTGCATCAAATTATAGAATTACTCAGAAGTGGAATTACTGTTACAGAAGACAGTGCCTGCCAGCCCCATCACCTCACTAGCCACCCTATTAGAACTTTCCAAGAATATTCTAGATCACCCCTTGTCATAGATATCATCGGAGAGATTATTGTGCAGACTGGGATTGGATTCCATGGTCCCTGATTCTAATTCTAGAAGTCTGTGATAAACCTTCTAGTTACAGATGTGTGTAGAAACATATCAGAATATCTACAACTGTGTTTTTGTGTATATGTTTATGTTGATAGATATATTATTGATATGTGTATGTATATATATGTGGATGTATGGATATGTATATGTGTTTATATGTATTTATGTATATTTATCAATCTATCTTATAGAATCATAATTGGAGCTATCCAAAAATAAAATGGGCAGCCCTGGGAAATTATTTTAAAATAATATAATGTGGGGAGGGAGAGAATTTGGAATTCAAATTTAAAAAAATGAACTTTGAAAATTGTTATTACATATAATTGGGGAAAATACTAAATTGAAATTAAACATAATATGATGCAGACTATTTTGAAAAATCTATACTATAGAAAATTTTTTAGAAGTCATTAAGCTGAAATTCCTTTCTAATACGGGGATTTTGTCTTTCCGTCTTTATCAGGCAATAACCCAGTTTTTGCTTGAAAACAGTAATTAGGAACTCACTACCACATCAGGATGACTTAGTGTTTTTTTTTTCCTTGACAGGGAGAATGTTGGAAAGTTCCTCATATTTAGTTGAAAACTATTTCTTTGTTAATTTATGATAATTCTCCCTGTGGAGATGCATAGAATTTGTCTCATCTTTTTTACATGACAACCCTCCAAATATTTGAAAATGTCTGTGTCTGAATAGGAAGAATTGCATTTTTGCAAGTTAATTTCATTACTAACTATAAATAGAGAATGTTACTGAGCTCTTCACAGATGAATTATTTTGATAAGACAGTTTTTCTAGTTTTTGGAGAAGTATAATCACATTGTTTCCTAGAGATGAAAAGGCATCTTCCAACCATGACTGTCCAGAGAATGTTACTCAACTATTTCTTTGAGTAAACAGACTGATTCAGACAGTATCACCAGTGGCTCTGATTATAATTGCAATTTTTGCAAACTAATCTATTAAATGAAAATTAGTACTTGCAGAAATTTTCTACCATTGCCAAGAATAGTGTACCATTAGGCCTAGAAGAAAATTGGAGCACATTGGTAGACTTCTGTTCTCAATATTGAATAACAACACATGTGGCTATTCACATTCAGAATAAGGTTACTTAAGAAAAAAATATTTGCTAAGTTCAGAGGAAAAGTTAGCAGAGCTAAATATTTTCACTGTACTTTTAGAATAATGTTATTTAGTAGCAAATACTTGGTAGAATTATTTTGAGCATTTAATGGTTTTTGCTTTGAGGATTATGATATATGCTCTTATTCTACATTTTTGAGTTTTTCTCTTCCAATTAAATTTCCAGTATGTTTCTCTTACTTAAAAAAATAACCCTTCCCTTGATTCTACTATTTCTTTGACCTTCTTTCCTATCCTTATATTTCCAGCTGCTAAACATTCTCAACAGAGTAATATAAACTCTGTGTGAACTCTCTCACCTTGCATTCACTTCCCAACCTCTAACAATCTGAGTTCCATCTTCATGGCATTAAGAAAACTCCTCTATGCAAGTGATCTCCTATTTGCCAAATCCAATTGTCTTTTGTTAGATTTTATTTTCTCTTACTCTTTTTACAATATTTTACAAAAAAAAATCAACAAACAAGACTCTGCATAAATCTCTTACATTTATTGGATTTGTGATATTTTTGAAATGTTGAAGGAGATGCAATTGTAAGGAGAAGACTTAAGCAATTTTGATTACATCTCCCTTTAGAAAATTTTACATGCCTACTTCCTAGATTCTAGTATTTGTCCCATGGGCACCTCATTGAGGGGGAGCAATTAATCTCATGAATAACGAGTAATTATTGTATCAGCTTTGTGGATCAAAAGCCACACACAAGCATGTGCGTGCACACACACACACATACACACACACATTTTTTGTGGATAGGACTATAAAAAATGTAGCTAGTGAGTATTTGATGAATCTCACTCTACTCACTTTCCCCACTCTACTCTCACTTTCTTAGCAGTGTATCTCTTTCCTTTATTTTCTTTTTGAAAATATGCTTTATTTACTTTTGTCTTTTGATGTTGTTTAGTGGTTTTCCATTGTATCCCATTTTAGATCATTACTGGATATCTACTTAGTAAAATTCTGGTTCTTTTTTTGTGTTCTTTCATTTATAACATGTTAATGCACTATTCTTTTGGTCCTACTTATTTGGTTTTGTCTGTTTATAAGCCTCTTTCAATCTTTCTCTGAATTTCTAATATTCATAACACAATAAATAATATTTATTATTAATTAGGAAAAACTCTTAGAGATCATCAAATTGAAATTCCTTTTCAAGGGAGGATTTCTCCTATATTTTCTCTCCCAGTAAGTCATCCACTCTATCATTCAATAAAATACCAAAGAAATCACTGATATGCCATAGAATGTTAAGCCATTTTTCAATTGATGAGTACTCACTTTTTCATTTCTTTGATAGCAGAGAGTGTTGCTACCCATATATTTGTGTATATAGCATGAAAGTGTGTCTGTCTTTGACTTCCTTGGGAAATCTATTCAATGATGGCATTGCTGGATCACAGGTTCTAAATTCTATATAGGGGCTTGGAAGAGATATCAAATTTTGTAGTCACTATATTTAATTAACAAAATTTTACTTGAAGTCAGAAAGGAACAAACATCTGTTCCTAAATAGACTTTGGGATGTCCAGAACCTGGTAGGGGTAGTGGAAAAAGAAAATAATTTAAGAAAGAGAAAATCACTAGCCTAATATAAATTACTAGACCAGGGATACAGGAAAAACTGTTTCCTATCAGATAGAGGGACTCCTGGGGGCTTTTCTCTTTGGGTGACATACCATTCATGGTTTCCCTAATACTTCTTTCTTCAGGCCTGCTCTTATCACATTCTGTTCTGATGAAATTTTATTATTCTTGTGTTATTATTACATGAAATGGATAATGTACCATTTTCCCCTCTTTTTTCTCCTTTCCATCCTCTCCCTATGGGATTGTTAGCCTTTTAAGAGCAATTCCCCCCATTAGTATAGGGTATCATTCTGTGTACATAGTAGACATTTAGCCTATGGAAATTCAATAAAGTAATTTCTGCCATTTAGGCTTTCTTTAATTATTGCAGCAGCAACTTCTTACCCAGGGATGCTGTGAAATTTGATGTCCTCTAAAATCCCTGTTTATTTTTATGCTGTTGAGTTTTAGAACCTGCATGCAACATTCTAGATGAGATGAAAATTAGAAAAAAAAATTATAAAATTTGTAGCATTGTATAAAAAGATGTTTTCAGATATTGTCACTCAAATTTTATACTTAATCCAATATAGTCAGTATGAGAAACATCTTCTCCTCTCAGGCTTTAGGGCATCAGTGCAATAATAATCTTGATCATTTGGGGGTGATTTTTGTTTTTGGCAGGAATATGGTTAGGCCTTTGGTTTTATCAATTTAGTCATTTCCTGGTGGAAAAACTCCCTTTACACTGTGTATAGGCAATTGTTCTGCAGCTTAGAGTGTTACAGTATTACCTGTGCCACTGAGAGGTGAAGTTATTTGCCCTGGATCACTTGACCCAGTTCATATGAGAAACAGAACTTGTTAGATCCTTCTAGCTCCCTGGCTTTCTCTCTCTCTCTCCTTCAAACCTTAACCTTTGTTGGTGAAACTCTCCAAATTTAGCCTTTTAGCACAGTGGTGTTGTATCGTTAGTGATATAAAAATGGTCTCTTCTCTTCACCCTCAATTGATATTCAGGAAACTGACTATAATCATGACTTTTTCAAACTTGCTAAGACAAGTTAATCTTTCATTATACCCTCAGAGCTTTGGAAAACTTAGGTTCATATGCTTATTTATGATGTTGTACCAAAGAAGATTTTGGTGAAAGGTGACTATTCATTAATTTACCTTTGTCAGATGTGACCTTTCATTTTTTACATGTTGATAACAATCTGTATTTTGTCATCCTATGAATATGTTATCCCTTTCCATTTTATGCCATTTCCATATTTAATAACTTGCCATCTATGTCTTCTTCAAAAATACTAGGAAGTTATCTGAACCTCATAGACAATTAGAAACTTCCTTCTCCAAATCTGGGATGCTGTCAAGGTGACCTACACATATAAAGTATAATATGTTATATTAATGTTTGACAGTGTGGAATTGAGTGGATTAACACTGAATTATGTCGTCTTGGCTGACATACAGAGATGTTCAGTTTTTGAATGAGTCTGTTAAAACTCTTTATTTTTTTATTTGCAAAAAGGAGTGTTTAATAAGGATCATATTCCTGGTAGTGATGTTCAAATTTATATATTAATAAAGTATTTTGAAACTTCTTGAAATGTTCCAGAAGGATGTTGAATGGTAAAAGCCTTTGAGTAGTTTGAAATACTTGGAAGAACTTGAGGTGAGAGAGAAAACCATATGAATCATCAAAATATTAATTTTGTAGAGTAATCTCTGCTATAAGTTTACACCAAAGGCCTATAAAAAAGAAAAGTATTATAACATTGGGAAACAGCAGCAAGTTAAAAAATATCCAACACCATGAAGCCTATTTCACAGTAATTCAAAAGCATGACTAGAAAGGTCCTGGAAAGCAATAGCTGTAGTACTTAGTCTAGGCAATGATCAAAGAAAAAAATTCTCTCTTGAGAATTCTGCTGACTCTTGATAAAACACCCAAATAATTCTGGAAAATGTTCTTTTTTTTTTTTTATTTGGTAACTTAACACCTTTGGGGTCAACCACATGTATCTGTGCATTTGCATCTAAATGAGACCATGAACCCAGATGCAAGGTAATCCTATTATATCTCTGTTTGCCTTAGCTAAGAGAAAGATTCTCCCTCTTTCTCTTGACCGAGTTGACCCTACTGAGCCTATGGTTAGCCATACCCAGACTTGATTCTGGAAAGGGTCTAGGAGAAACCCATCTCAGCTGGGCAATTCAATTATCCTGACTGACAATGTCACTGTTCCTGATTGTCAGACATCCTGACCACTTGGGCTTGCTTATCGCCCTAGATTTCAGGTACCTGACTGCTCTTGCAACGTTAATTAGCCTACTTTCCTAGATAATTCCATTATTTGTTTTTCATCATCCCATTTAGGGTTTTATTGGTAAAGATACTGGAGTAGAAAGTCATTTCTTTCTCCAGTTCATTTTACAGATGGGGAAACTGAGGTAAACATGGTTAAATGATTTGTAGTAAATGGTAAAAAGAAATAATTGTTGATTGTTAATTGATGTCAAAGCTCAGATTTGGACTCAGTTCCTCTGGATTCAATCTCAGTTTCCTTCCATTGGGTCAGACACCCTTCCTCTGCATTAGCACCACAGTGAGCTCACAGAACTGAGACTGAGCTACTCTAACATCTTGTTACCTGCTCCTAGATCTGGATCTCTTTCCTATCCCCTGAGGCATAGCCACAAATTGCTTGAGTTCTTCAGCATCAGTGAGGATCTCAAAGAAATACTGTTGTCTTGATTGCAGTCAGGGAATATATGAGTAGATTCCTCCACAGTAGCATGGGTGCCTTTCTCCAAATTACACATCAACCCTGCCTCATCTCAACCTTCACTTCCGTAGTAAGTCTGGGACATTACACCATAAGAACTTTTCCATGTGGTTAATTAGAGATCATGAAAGAGTGGTACAGGGGCTTGTGCTCTCATCAGCAAACTGGTAATGTGGCATTTTCATACATGTGAACATATCTGAGATTGCAGCAGTTGTGTCAATTAATTTATCAAAAAGTTGTTTAACCTTTTTGGAGTGTTTTGCATACTAAGTAGTTTGACTTTGAAATGAGTGCCAAGAAGCAGGGCTATGACCTACTCTTGTTGAAGCCTCAAGATAAGAGGGAATCAAATTGAGCCCTCTGTGACAGACCATGCTCTGGTTTGCGGCAAGAACCTTTGGTAGGAAGCCACAGTGACAGTTCTGCGATGTGCATTCCCTTAGAGTCCCACAAATAATTCCTGAGTCATAGGAGCAAAAGATCATTTTGACTTTCAGGGCAGAGGTAAGGCAAGGAAGAGCTTATATTTATTTTTCAGGGATCCTATTTCTCTAATAACTTCCACTTTTATAAATGGGAAAGAATGGGTGTGCTGAGCTCTAACTTATAAACATACTACCTTAGAGTTAAAAGGAGTTTTAGAGATTATCACATTCCTCCTAAGAATGAAGAACCTGAGTGTTATTACACAATTATTCTCTGGTAGAACCAGGATAAAATTCATATTTCCCTGGACTATTGTGAATTCCATTGCTGCCTCTACGGTTTATTATATATTACATAAGGTCTTGCCTTAACTCAATCAAAATATCTCATGATAACCTAGCATAATCTCTCCTCTTGAGTCATGTAAGGTTTCAGAAACATGAAGTTCTATGTTGCACTGCTCCTTCATTCAAAAGAGCAAGAATCAAGATTGGTATGTCCTTAGAAAATGATTTTTTCTAATTGTTTTGTTCTAGGATGAATTTTGGACATGTATGAGGGAGAATTTGGTTCATTATTGCTTTTGAAATAATTGAACTTTTGCTCTGAAATACAGTTGGGTCATTTAAAACTGATAAAGGATCCTTTAACTAGGGAAAAGTATAGGCTATAAATTTCTTCCTCTATATAAAATTTCTTCAGGTAAAAGTTAAAATCTAGTAGCAAAAGAAGAAAATAGTGTACTATGAGGCGTCATAGCCTGAGAGTCAGGAGAGCCAAATTGTGCTACTAACTCTAAATAATTCTATTTGAATTTAACTCAGTCTCCAAAAATACATTAAATAAGTAGACACATATTTATTAAACTTTTACTATATTCTAAGTATTATGCAAAGCATTGGGCATACAAATGCAAGCAAAAAGAAAGACAATATGTGTAATCAAGGAGCTTATATTCTAATAGGGGAAGATAACACAAAAAGGGAAATTAAAAAAATTGATTGAAGACACCTGAAGTAGAGGTCATGGTGTTGAATTTCACAAAGAAACAACTGAAAAGGAAGTTAGGAGGAAGTTTGATGGACCTGGGCCCCCTCAGTCAAATGGATGTGTTAAGAGGAATCAATTAACATAATAGAATATTCCAGGGTGGGAAAGTTGCAAGCACTGATCTGGGTTCCATTTTGAGTGTGCAGATTAGGCATGACATTGAAGTCCAAAAAGTCAGAAGCACAGTGATGAGACAATATCTCTAGGACTCTGTAAAATGAAAGAGTTGCAATAGATAGTCTCTGAAGTCCTATATGACCTTACCATTTCAGAAGTATAAATTAGACTCTCTTTACTCTTCATGCAGGGTTATAAAATTGAATGTTTATTTTAATTTCCTATTCTTTGATTATACATTAACTTCATTTCCCAACATGCCACCTCCATATTTGACCCTGTAAGCTATCTCTGTTTAACAAAGAAAATTAAAAAAAAAAAACAATTCCTCAAAATGAACCTACATATCAACTTAATTGAACAGGAATTTATGCAATGTCACCTCTAACTCACCTCTATGCAAAATAAATAAAAGAGTAAGTACATTCTTATATATACTTAATTTATAAACCACCTTAGTTATTATAATTATATAATATTTGCATCTATTTTCTTAATTATTAATGCAATATATGGTATAAAATTTATATATATGTAGCATTTGCTAGTACTGCTGCTTATTTGGATTATTAAATTTATCTTTTCATTCTTTTCTATAGTCTTCATATTCAGTTTTTAGTCTTATAGTACAGTAGAATTCCATTATTCTTATACACAAGGTCTTTAGCATTTCTCCAGGCAACTGACATCTAAAATTGCTTCCAATTGTTTTTTTCTGCTATAAAAAGTTCTGTTATAAATATTTGTCATATGTGTGACCTTCCTTCACACTTCTTGTGTAAGATATCACCTATTTAAGTAGCTGAAAATAATGATAAAGATGGAATAGTAATCTTTTCAGGTTGCTCTATTATGTACCTCTACTAAAACCCTACTGAATAGATTTAAGCATGAGGTTTCCAATGTCAGGCCAACAGAAACTTATCCCTAGGTTCTAACTGTCATCAGAGACTTCCAATTCAGGACTTTAGATGAGCTATGATTAATCTTTCATTTGAAGATCAGTCTAGATAAATTCAGCGTATCAACATGAATTTGAAAGAAAAATATTGCATTTTGTTTTAACATGGAAACTCATAATGATCATATACTTAAGATAGAAAAAATGGCAGTGACAGAACGTTAAACAAAGATATAGAGAGGATCCCATATCAATAACTTCTTAACCTCTGCACTGAAGTAGGAAGTAAGCACATGAAAATTTTGATGTATGGGACACAGCCATATATAAGCAAGTCTTATGTAATGGCACAAGAGGCAGACAGTTCTCTAGGGTGATTTGAAAAGCAAAGAAAATATTTCTCATTCACCTCCAAAATTATGTCAAAAGAGATCTTAGAGGTAATCTAGTCCAACCTGTTACCAAATAGTAATCCTTTTATTATAACCCTGACAAGTTATCATGTTCCTCTTCTTTCTATTCCTTCTGTTTAAATATTTTCAAAAATGGGCAACTTCTAATGTCACTAGAAAGCCAATTTGTTTTTTAAATAGACATATTTAAAAATTCTTTTATATAAAAGTTAAAAAGTCCTTCTATGTACCCTCATCACAGTACCTGAAAATCCATCATGAGAGATTTTTGCTTCTGGCAAAATGTTTGTGCCCCAAACAGTCCTTTGTTAAAATTCAGCTTTCCTCTGACCAGGGAAACAATTGGTTATTATCAGTCATTGACACCTTAGCAAGGATGGGTTTATCAGGTCTTTCTCATGACTGTTCACATAAAAGGTGTCTGGAGAATGATACTGAAAGAGATGGGGGTGCCAAATAGGCACTGATTGACGGAAGATCCTGGAAGGGTAGAGTAGAGGGGAAGCCAAAGTCAATCTTTGCATATGTAATCTGTGTAGGGCTGGCATGGATTGTAGCAATAAATATGTCATTTTCTAAAATGATAGTTCAGAGTGATCCAGAGGCAAGTACAATAAGCTTGGTCTCTGGTGACCTGGGTTCTACCTCTAGCTAGCTTACTAATTGTGCAAACATTATGCTTATTAGAGAGGAACTTTTCTTTGTAAAATGTGGAGAATGGATTATGTTACCTCTAAAGTTTCTTCAGACTCCAAAATTCTGTTATTTTCCTCTATATCTGGACAAATCTGATCAAGAATGATTGACTCCTTCCTTGAACCTTTGCTCAATGTCTAAAGTTATTTGAGACTGTTATCAAATAAGAAAGTCAAATCATTTTTTAAAAATAGTTTATTCAGCATTAGCTTTGAAAGAAAGAGATTCCCATAAGATCTTCCAAACCAATAAGTCTTCTGTATTTGTTATGTAATGGGGTATTATGATCATGTTAAACATAGATTATGAATCCCTTGACAGATGACTACAGAACATGTAAATTGATGTGTCTGCAATACCTCCCACATCTGTCCAACTCTCTCTTTTTGTGCAGTACCCTGGCTCACACACATTACTTACTCCTGCCTGCACTCCTTTGATAGCCTCTTAGTTGTTCTTATTGTATCTTGTCTTTCACATCACTGCCAGACCACCTCAATGACCTTTCAAAAACCTTTAGCTGCTTCTGGTATTTATGCTTAAAATGCATATTCCTTGTCTTGCCTTTTAGGTTGTTTATTATTTACTTTTCTATTTTTATTATTAATCCATTGGTCATCTAGCATTTATTGTGTCTCCTATGAGTCTGATATTCAATTACTTAATGAAGAACATTCCTTGAAAGATAGTAGGGAACCATTTTAGATTTGTAGCTAATGGTGACATTACAGTAACTTTGCATAAGAAAGATTAGGCTGAAATCTCTATGATGCCTTTCACAATCCCTTTAAAACTAGCTCCATCCCTCTGTTACTTTCCTGTTTATCTTGTATATAGCTTGTTTATACATATTTGTTTACTTCTTATCTTATTAGATTGTGAGCTCATTAAAGATGGGTAATGTCTTTTGCTTCTTTTTATAACCCCAAATCTTAGCTCAGTGCCTGATATATAATAGACACTTAAACAATATTTATTTATTGATTGAAAATGAATGTGGGAAAACTGATCTAATCTTGACTGGTCTCTTGTCCAACCAGTCAGTGCTGACACCTATGGAAGGTTACTAGAAGTTGGAATAAAGATGAAGGGGTAGATATGAGACTTCTTTGAAAGGTAAATTTACCAGGACTTGGAAAATGGAAATGAAAAATAAGAGTGGGGGGGGCAAGAATCAATGAAAGCAAGAATCCTAAATGAGAACTCACATCACTTTTTTCTGCATTTGATTATGTCTTTTAAAAATATTTATATTTACAATCATACAGAAAACTCCTGAAGGGAAAATGTACCTATTCTGAAAAGTAAAATCTCAGAGAATTTTCTGGGACCCACAAGTTTTGGGTCCCAAAATTGGGTCTTGTATGTGTCAAATGCTCAACTTAATGTAGTTCCTGAATCAGACTTTAGCAGTTTATGCATTTTGCTCCCCTGCTTCTGAATACCAGTGATAGAGATAATGAAATCAGAAGGAAGAGTAAGTTTTCAGGAAAAACAAGAAACTTCGTCTTGGATATTTTGATTTTGAAATACTTGTAAAACATTCAGGTGAAGTTATGCTGTAGATAGGGGAATGCCACCTTAAGTGTAAATAAGAAGATAGTGAAGGCAAAGCACAAGTTTATTTTGTCAAGGGAATGGGAGAGATGAAAGGGTAAAATATGCTGTATTTAGAAAGTGGAATTTCCATCAGAATACAAATGTTTTGTTTTCTGGGAATGTAGCCCGGACTTCTTCTGTATCATCCAGTCACATTTATTAAAGTTCAGAACTCAGAGGATACTAAAAATGTTGAATAACCTTGACTTGTTCATTTTCAAGGAGAAACACCATTTGGGAAACATGCTAAAATGGTGGCATAGTAAAATTACTTTGGAAGGACCCTTGTTGGCATAATTCACTTCTCCCTTCCATTACTGAAAAACGTCTTGTTTTAAAATAGAGGATATAAGAACCAATGTGCTAGAGGAGAAAAATAAAAACACTGCAAAGATAAATGATCAAACCTAAACTGAAATAGAGTACATACGATGAAGTAAAAAGCAGCGGAAAACTGATTCTCATCAAGTCTCTGATTGCATTATAATAGATTCTGACATAGTTTAGAAATTAGATTTTTGACAAATTCTTATGATTTCTGTTAGATTCTATAACTATCTTCAAACTCAATTCTACTTTACCGATACATGTAAACTTTTATGCATGGCTATATTCTTTTATATGTATACACACATATGTAAATATAAAAGTGTGTGTGTGTATATACAAATATAGGTGACTAGGTGGTGCCATGCTGCCTAGACCCGGAGTCGAGAAGACTCTCTAAGTGGGTTCACTTCTGGCCTCTCAACTTATTAGCACCGTGACTCTGAACAAGTCACCTAACCCTATTTATCTTAGTTTCCTCATCTGTAACAATTCACTGAAAAAGAAAATGGCAAAGCACTCTAGGATCTTTGCCAGGAGAACATCAAATGGGTTCATAAAGTGTCATGCATGACTGAAAATGACTGAAAAACAATAATATACATACATATCTGTGTTCATATATGTATCTGACATCTATATCTACATTTATACACAGATACATACACATAAAAACAACATTAAGGTTATAGAGTTTGAACATTATTCAAGTGGTTGAAGGGAGTCATTGAAAAATTTGGTGTCAGTAGGTGACTTGATCAGCCCTTTGCAAAAGGAAGATGATGAGAAAGAACATGGGTGTAGAGAATAGCAATCTGAAACATATGCAAAATGTTTTATACATATATATATGAAAGCACACACACGTGCACATGCACACATATGCATGCATGCACACATGCATACATACATTCCAGTTTTATTTGCTGGAATTCAAATTCTGCATTGAACTAGGCAGATAATTTGTTGGATATTGCCATGAATCAGGTACAGTGCTAAGCACTAAGAATTCCAATCTAATTAAGCAACAACTCTTGATCTTATGTAGCTATAATAATCAGAAAAGACAATGTGCGGTCCAAACTCTTTTTGCTCTAAAATTCTATCATTTTATAAGGATGTATACAATAAGTGGAAGTTTGTATTCTCTCTCTCTCTCTCTCTCTACTCATATTTGCATAATATGTGTTTATATGAATTTATATAACTATACATTCTATACTGGATATGGTGTAGTGGATAAATAATATCAAGAAGAATTATTTTTGAGTCCTGTCTCTGACACATATTTGCTGTATAACAATGGCAAGTCATTTAACCTCTTGGTGCTTACATAGCTCTCTGAAACCAAATTGCAGTAACGATTCCAACTTGTATTGGTAGAATGTCCTCACCTAGATCAATGAGTGTACAGGCCTAGTCTCTGTTCCTGGAGGAGTACTGATATGCAATTGTAGTACAATCATTTCAGAAAGGTGAAGAGACATGAGTATTCATAACAGAATTCATATTTAGCCTTTACAGGTAATTGGTAACTTTGGAGAGAGTCTTCATTTATCTTCTGTCATTTGTATGAGATAAAACACATTAAATTATATAGTCCTTGGACTCAAGAAGCTTACAATCAACAACACAATGCAGAAACTTCTTTTTCATTGCATTCAGTACACTGTGGTAGACATGAAAAATCTAGATAAAACACAGTCCAATCAACAGGAAGCTGGCATTATTATTTAGGTGACAGGAAAATTCATGAAAAGATAATCAGCAATATAAAGTAGTAAAGTTTAATACCATTGATTGGTTCATATAACTAAAAGATTTGGGAATTCATAGAGATAATTAAGGACTTCTCACAAATTTTAGTTAGAAAGGTAAAAATAGCATCTAACTCACTCAGCAAAGGAAGAATCCAGAAACAAAAATCAAGTGGCAAGGACTTTATCAATTAACAGAGAATATAATGTCTAAAAACAGTAGAGTGACCAAACTGAGGGCATTCAGTGACATTGCCATTGGCACCATTGAGATGTGTCCTTAGCTCCAAGTAACAGCACCAAATATTGACAGGAGTCCAGAGAAGTTGGCAGTCTTTTGTAAACAAAGACATTACACTGATGTTTTCAGGTTTTAATGAGGACACCTTGGCTGGGTTCTTTGGACTTAACAGAAAGCAAATCAATGAACAAGGCAGAGGTTGATATCAGGACTTACTAGTTTCCTAAGCTGTTTAGATGTCCATCACAATTTGGAATGCATACATAAAAACTATGCTATCCCTCAATTTTCGTGTCCCTTTCTTTTTAATCCTGCTTTTTCCTTTTTTTCTGACCCTTTAATCCCTTTCTCTATCTTCTTTAAAGTCTCTAAGTTCCAAAATACAAAAATATCTTTCAATTCAATTCAATTCAATTCAGTGGTGTCATGGATTGAGAGCTTGCCTTACAGGCAGGAAGACCCGGGGTCTTATGCACTGAATGTATAATATTATGCAAATCATGAAACCTCTCTTTCTAATTATTATGTATTGTATGATAACATAATGTAGTTATATTATAAATTCCAGAAGCTGACAGACAGTATTAGTAGAGGAAATTTCTTTACTGGGAATTCCTTTACTGAAGAAATCACAGGACAAGATTATTAAGAGCAAACCAATGTCTCTACTTTGTGCATGGAAGGTATAAATAATTATGGAGTCACCAGATGGACCAGTGGGTAGAATATTATACCTAGAGGTAGATCTGAGCTCAAATCTTGTTTCAGTTACTTAGTGACCCATGGGACCCTCGACAAGTCATTTCATCTCTCAATCCCAGTTTCTTTATCTATAAAATGGAAATAATGAGGGCACCTTTAGCGGCTCTTTTGTGAGGGGCAAATATGTGTAAAATGTTTTGAAAAACCTTTAAACTCTAGATAAATGATAGGTATTATTATTGCTGTTGTTATTGCTTTATGATCATGTTGTCATTGTTGCTGATGAAAGCAAGAAATAAAAAAAAATCATTTCTTTAGGAGTGTATATTCTACTTCAGCAGTTAATACAAACATAAGTTAAGATTTCTAGTTAGAGGGTGGCACAGAAGCTGAACCTTGAAAGAAGCTAATCGTTATAAGAGGTGAGGGAAAAGAGCATTCCAAAATTGTGAAAGCACCTGGTTAGGAGATGGAAGGCAGATTGAGGGAACAGCATGTAGGTTAGTGCAGGTAGACTATACCTTCCTGTTTCAATTGAGGTCAGTGAGGAGAAGTGGTGGGAAGCTAGTTGGTGCAGTGGATGGAGCATGTCCTTGGAGTCAAGAGGACAGGAATTCCAATCCAGCCTCAGATACTTGACACTAGCTGTGTGGCCTTGGGCAAGTCACTTAACCCTGACTGCCTCACATCTAGTGATATCTCCAGTTGCCCTGATTCATATTTGACCATTGGAGCCAGATGGCTGTGGAGGGAAATGAATCAGCACAGCACTGCCTCACCCAAATCCAATTCATGTTCTTGTTCTGACATCACCTCCATGATGTCATAGTTTTCTTTGAGAATGAAGGACAAACATCAACAGCCTAAGTAAGTGGTAATGTAGGTCTGAAGAAGGGTGAAGAGAAAAAAAGATAGAATCATGAGATGAGATGCAAGAAATGAAAGATAAAGGAAACTACTCATGGGTAATTCTTTTGAGAAATAATTCATTTGGACCCTTACTCCATTCTAAACTGTGTTAATCAGTACAGTTTGATTCCATGAAGGGGTCATGATTATTAGTAATTATTAATGGTATATGCATCTCATAATATGCATTTAATCAGTCAACTAACAATATTACAAGAATAAACTTATGATGATACATATTTTTCATAAGTCATGAGGGGATAATTAGATAAGATCCTTAAAGTAGACCCAATAGTAGACCTCAAACTTCAATCTGCTTTATTTACCAGTTCTAAAGGTCATTTGCACAACTACAAGAATGCTGGAAAAGAGATCTCCATCCTGTTTTGCTTACATTCCACATCCAAGCTTAGTAAGGATAGCATGATATAGAAGGTCCCCTAGTTTGTTTTTGTACTTCTGGATCATCCTCTCAAGTCCAACGTGAGCAGGTGATCATCTTGTGAACATTGATCATTTATACTGATACATCATCTCTGACTCTCTGGATGGTCAAAATCAAGATCTAACAATTAATAAGATTTTGTATTTTACTTTGCTTTTCCTAAGTGTCTGGATAAATATAAGGTCCAGGGGACATCTTGCATCATGAGAAATATCTGAAGTCCACTTCAGGACAGGCATCACTTGGTGCTCTGTCTCAGTGGGTTTTTTTGTTTGCTTTTCAAATTACACAATTTGGACCCCACACTTTAGAATCATTCATCTGAATGATTGAAAGGATGATAGTGCTTAGAGAAGAAATGAGAGATTTTGGAGGAAGTATGAATTTATGACTCTCTCCCAAAATAATCGCTCATTTTTGGGTCCCTGAACAATGTACTTAAAAGCCTTCTTAACTCATAGCAAAATGAAAATGTTTTCAGTGGTGACAGCCCACTCCTTTCATATTTATGCTTATATTATTCACAGTCAGACATGTACTTCTGATTATAGTATGTAGTGTTTAAAATTAGAAATAACTTGAACATTTCAGGGCAACTGGATAGTTAGTGCCATAGTCAATGTATGAAGGTGATATAAATCCCACTTGTGCCTCAACTATTACTTTTTCCTCATCCTCTGACAAAAAAACAAAACAAAATCATGCCTTCCTGCTCATATAAGCCTTCAGAGTGCATCCCTTATGAGGGATGCACTAAACTGTCCCTGAATGAGCTGGGTGATCACTTTTAGTATCAAATAAATTAGGAAAGAAAATGGAGTTAATTTTCACAATCATTTATATTTTAGCTTTCCTTCAGATATTCATGAATGAAAGGATTAAAAATGCCCATGGAGTTAGGTAAGATACAGAAATCCATAACTAGAAAAATGGAATTTTTAAATAATAATGATATTAATGGTGACTTTAAATGTTTGGTGGTGGTAGTGATAGTAGTTATGATGGTTGTGGTGCTGGTGGTGATTATGTTGATGATGATATAGAGTACACATCATTTTTATTCTTTGAAGATTGTGGTCTTTTGCTATTCCAAGCTATGCAACATGACCAGAAGGTCTCTGAACAAATATTTTGAAGTGAAAACATATGCTGATTTTTCAATTGATAAAAAGGACTTATCTTTAACTCAAAGCCAGAATTATATGTGATATGATAGTTTTCTTAATTGACTAAAGGATTAAAACAAGTCTGACTCCTTTCCACAGTAATTTCTTATAATTATGGAAATGCTAGTAATAAGAGAATAAGAGAAAAAAATTAAGTAGTAAAGATAAGTAAAGAGAAAACAAAAAAATATTATTTGCTGATGAAATAGTGATTTATAAAATTCTGTGTAGCCCATAAAGGAACTAATTGAAGCAACAACTTCAGTGAAGTTGCAGGTTTCAAAATGTGCTTCTTGGTCTGAAATCAACATTTCTATCTAACAATAACAAATCAAAGGAGACATAGTGTGATAGGAATTCCTTTTCAAAATAGCTCCATTGCACATTTACACAACCAAAATAAAATTGTAATAGTAAAAGTTATTCCTAATACAGAAGTAGTCACATAATATGTAGAAAGAATTCTCAAATGAATTTCAAAATTTTAAGAATTTGAAAGAGTGTTTCAACAAGAGAAATACAAGATCAAAACAGCCTTGAGAGTAAATCTCACATACAGAATATTGGAAAAGATGTACAAAAATAGGATTAGAAAATATTAGAGTTATTTTGAAAAATCAGACACATTAACACATTGTTGAGGAAGCTGGGAATTTATATAGCTTTTCTGGAAAATAATTTGGAATTAGAAAATAAAGGACCAAATACATATATATATATATATATATATAATGTATATTATGTATGTGTATGTATATATATATGTATATATGTATGTGTGTGTATGTATATATATATATATATATATATATATATATATATATATATATATATAGTGTATGTTGACTCTGAAATTCCACTGCTAGACATAAACCCTAAACAAGTAATTCCCAATTAAGAAAGACTCTTTTGCAGGGAAATATTTATATCATCACTTTTCATGAAACTATGAAATTGGAAATACAGTAAATGCTCATTGATTAGAAAATGGCTATATACATTGTGATACATGAATGTAATTAAATTTTATTGTACTCTAAGAGAAATAAAGTTAATCAATATCAGAAGAATGAAAAGATTACATGACTTGATGTAAAATTAAATGACAGAATCAGGAAAATTATTATGCAAAGAACATCAATCACAATATGATCAAAATCATATATTCAAAACCATAAAGGATCTTGATAACAAAAAAGATAAAAAATATACCTTTCATTGAATCTTTGCAGAGTTTAGTATATATACGTATAAAAATATATCAATTTTACCTGTTATTTCTAAGTGCAATACCAATCAAACTACCAAAATACCAAAGAATTATTTCATAGATCTAGAAAAATGATAAAAAAATCATTTGGAAGCAAAGGGAATCAGTGAAAACAAATGTCAAGAAATTTACTCTACCAATTTTCAGTTTCAAGCTATATTAAAAACAAGTAATCAGAACAATCTGAAACTAAAAAGTAGAGTAGTGAATCAGGGGAACAAATAAGATGCAAAATAAAAAGTAGTAAATTTATCAATTGGCACACTGTGGCAGACCCTGGAGTTCTGACTCTGGAGAGCTGACCCTGGAGACAAGAAACACCTAAATTCAAATCTTGTCTCATATACTTACACTTGTCTCATATACTTAACCTTGATTTCCTCAGTTTGTTCATCTGTAAGATGAACAGAAGAAAATCAAACCATTCCAGTATCTTTGCCAAGACAACCCCAAATGGAATCATACTCAGACAGGACTAATCAACAAATCAACAAGAACAGCAACAAATCTAGTCTTTTATAAACTCAAATATTTAAGCTTGGAGAATAAGAACTATTTGACAAAAATTTTCTGGAAAAATTGGAAAGTCAGAAACTAGGCAGAGACCAATATTCACATCATATACTTAAGGTAAAAAAATGGATGTTATTTATTTATTTAATATTTTAGTTGTGTTCCAGTTATATACAATAGTAGTTTCTACCTATCATTTTTATAAGGTTTTGAATTTTACACCTTTCCTCCACCCTCCCTTCCCTCCAGGCAGTCTGATAATTTTTACAATGTTTCCATGCTATACAGTGATAGAAATTGAATGTGTTAAATTTTTGGTATGTGTGTGTGTGTGTGTGTGTGTGTGTGTGTGTAAGAGAGAGAGAGAGAGAGAGAGAGAGAGAGAGAGAGAGAGAGAGAGAGATTGAATGAGAGAGAAATCATATCCTTGAGAAAAAAATATTAGAGATAAGCAAAGTTATGTAATACATAAGACACTTTTTTAAAAAGAAAATTGAAGTTAATAGACTTTGGTCTTTGTTTAAACTCCACAGTTCTTTCCCTGAATATAGATGATTTTCTCCATCACAGGTACGCAATAATCAGGGACAATTTTAGTACCTAATTATTGCATTGATGAAATGAGCAAGTCCATTTAGGTCAATCATCCCCCGTGTTGCTGTTAGGGTATACAGTGTTCTTCTGGCTCTCCTCTGCTTACTCAAGATCAGTTCACAAAAGGCTTTCCAGGTTTCTTTGAAATCCCATCCCTCTTGGGTATATATGGCATACACCATAATTTGTTCAGCCATTCCCCAATTGATGGACATTCACTCAATTTCCAATTCTTTGAAACCACAAAGAGGGCTGCTATGAATATTTATGTACAAGTGATGCTTTTACCCTTTTTCATGATCTCTTCGGGGTATAGACCCAGTAGTGGTATTGCTGGATGTACATTTTTATTGCCCTTTGGGCATAATTCCAGATTGCTCTCCAGAAAGGTTGGATGGGTTCACAACTCCACCAACAATGTATTAGTGGACAAGTTATTTAGACATAAATGGTGATAGTGTAAGTAAATTAAAAGAACATGGAAAAATGCACCTGTCAGATTTTTTTTTAGGTTTTTTTTGCAAGGCAAATGGGGTTAAGTGGCTTTGCCCAAGGCCACATGGCTAGGTAATTATTAAATGTCTGAGACCAGATTTGAACCCAGGTACTCCTGACTCCAGGGCCGGTGCTTTATCCACTGCACCACCTAGCCACCCCATGTACCTGTGAATTTATAAACAATGAAAGTGTATAGTCAAATAAAAGACAGAGACCATTAATGGAAAGTAAAATAATAATTTTGTTTGCATGAAATTAAAAAAAAACTTTTGCTGACAATTTTAAGGGATTTGTAATGGAAAATATCATCCATATCCAGAGAAGTAACTGTGGTGTTTAAATGAAGGCCAAAATTTATTATCTTCAATTTTTAAAAGTTGTCTTATGTATTATGTATTTTGTAATTTTGTTATCTCTAATGTATTCCTTCTTCCATTTGGATCTGATTCTTTTCTTACAGCATGTTCTTTAGATCTATGTTTAGTGTAGTTACAAATGTAAAGCCTATATCATCTGATTGCTTTCTGTCGAGGGATAGGAAAGAGGGAAAGAAGAAAAACTATAAAACTCAAAGCCTTGCAAAAAAAAATGAGTTAAAAACTACCATTATATAGAGTTGGAAAAAATAAATCAAGTATTTATTAAGAGAAACTTTTGTACAAACAAAATTAATGCATCAAAAAATTAGAAGGAAAACAGAGAACTGGCAAAAATTCTTTTGCAGTGACTTTCTTTGATAAAGGCATCATTTCTCAAATATATAGAAAACTGAGCCAAATTTGATGACAAAAATTTCATTCATATCATGAATGGGAGAATGCTCTTGATATGATATGTTCAAAAGATATGAACAGGTAGTTTTAGAAGATTTAATTAACGTTATCAATAGTCATATAAAATATCCTAAATCATTATTGATTAGAGATATGTAAATTAAAACATCTCTGAGATCCTACCTCACACGTATCAAATTGGTTAGGAAAATTACAAATGCTAGAGGGGATCTTGAAAAAAGTGTGAGGGATGAATTGTTGGTGGAATTGTGAATTAATCCAATCATTATGGAAAAAATATTGGAACTTCACATTGCTTCACTTGTTCATTCAGTCTCTCACTCACACACAGAGACATACACAAAGTGAGGGAAAGGAGGAGAGAGAGAGAATTTGGAACACAATGTTACAAAAAATGCTAATATTTTATGCATAATAAGGAGACATTTAATGAAATAAATAATTTAAAAAACAAGTATTGGTTCTCTGGGAAAGAAGAGAAAAAAGTCTACATGCTGTATAATGGGAGGAACAGAGGAAGGAAGAAAAGAAGGCAAAGGTAAAAGGGAGGGAGGAAAGAAAGACAGAAATGGATGGATGGAGGGTGGAGTGAGAAAAGAAAGGAAAAAGGAAGAAGAGAAAGAAAGAAAATAAAATTTGAAGATAGGATAAAGAAGAAAAGAGAAAGCAATGAAAGAAAAATGCACTCAGCTTCATATATATATACATATATATACATATATATTGTAACTATCCAATTATGAATATAAATTATTGTCCACTCATAATTTTCCAAGGTATAGTGCTACTGGACTGACACAAAGGATTTTCTATCCATCTGCAATTAATAATTTGGGAAATACTTTTGTTTTCTTCTCTTCGTTGTTCGTGTATAGAATTTTAAGCTAATCTCTTTTGAGTGACAATAAAACTCATCGGGAAAGTCCTCTAGTTTTCAGGGCATTTTTTGGAATCAAAATAATGTCCTTTTCAAACAGGAGCGTTTTGAAGATTTCAATAACTATAAGAGATTTATTTCATTTTCAATTC
Organism: Macrotis lagotis; assembly: GCF_037893015.1. Lineage (NCBI taxonomy): Eukaryota > Metazoa > Chordata > Mammalia > Peramelemorphia > Peramelidae > Macrotis > Macrotis lagotis. The sequence continues at coordinate 819,579,906 of NC_133658.1, read as the reverse complement.
TTCGAAGCAGCTTCAAAATAGTGACAAAGATATTTAGTAAACATATACCTCCCTGTTTATACAACACTTAATAGTGATCAACAGGAGCTCAATCTTCAATTGCTTTTGTATTCACATCTATTATGAATTTTTCAAGATTTTAAGATTTACCTGTAAGAGATCTTGATGGAGAGAACAGTCTTTAATTCTGCATTTTACTAAAATCAAGGATATGTTTGTTGTTAATGATGATAGTGGTGGTGTGGTGTGGTAATGGTATTACTTGTTAGCAAAGGAAAATAAACATGGGAGGATCTTGTATTCTTTATACCTTATAGTCAAATGTATGTCTTCTTTCATCTTTTTTCTTTATGCTTTGCAAATGAGATTATAACCTTAATGGGTATTGCCCTTGGCTACCATGTCTGCCTTTATTTGGCAGATTAGATAGTTGCTGGCTGAGACTATTTCTGTTCATTTTTCTTCTAATCTTGGTGACTGCTTTAAGAAATGATGATATCAATGTCTTCAATTATCTCTTTCCCATTTTTAAAGATAAATGAGGATAAGGACTCAGCTTGGGACTTCATTAGTATAAGTAAGGAAACTGCCTCTATCAAAGCAGGGTGGAACCTTTTCTACAATATAATCTTAGAGAGTTTCCTAGAGCTTTGAGAGATGAAATGACCTGCACAGGGCCACATAAGCCTTATGAGTCAGAGGCAGGACTTGATCCCATGTCTTCCTGGCTTTAAAATCTATTCTCTATCTAATAGTCCATCTTGACTCTCTTCATCAACAGTAACTTTCAAAAATAGGTAATTTTGTAGCTTTTGTCTTTGCAGGTAATGTATTTGTTCTTTCTAATGAAATATTGATTTTGACCTATGACCTTAGTAGCTATTGTTCTGAATATATATATATATATGTGTGTGTATATATACATACATTATATACATATCTATATGTTTAAGTGAGATTAGAATGTCTTGTCGGTTGCAATTAATTTTATTTTTTTTAGAATGTTTTATTCAGTATTTGTCACACGCAACACTTTCTGACCCTCTCCTGAAAGAAGGAATTCATAAGAATAAGTATTAAGACCTCCCACAAGTCTTTCATTTTTTATTTGTTAATATTAAATTATATTTTCTTTCTTTTTGTTATCCTTGATCATTCTTACCTTCAATCTGTAGTCATCTAACTTCAAATATCTAGATATATTTTGACAGTTTGGAGGAACTTATTCCTCATCAATTTTTTCCTACTCCAGCCTCCCTCCAATTAAATGATAAGCTCCAACTCTTCATGTTACTCTTTTTGTTTATGCTCATCATTAACACTAAAGTCAAAATGACAAAGAATCTTATGATATATCTCTGGTTCTTTTTCAGCAATCAATGGAGTTGACTATATCAACTTATTTATTTTCCCAAACTATGAGCTACATTTTCATTTAGCTGAAACTTCCTTCAGTTTAAATTATAATTTATCTTGTTAATATTTATATAGTTTAGCTTTTCAATTCAATCCATTTCAGTGAGCTGTTAAGTACCTAATACAAGTTAGGAGCTATTCTAGCTACTAGGGAACATGAGATCCCAAATGAAATATCCTCAAAAAATTATATTTTGCTGAGTGCAAAATAAAGGCAGATAAGTCAATGCGATTTTTAAAAAGTGGAATTTATTATGTACTTTAAGAGAAAAGTGATATCTGTAAAATACATAATCTCATGTACAATATTCATATGTTCTTTGATGCATAAGGAAATTCTCATTTTATTTTGCTTAAATTCCAATTTTTTTTTAAAATCTATATAAAATAAGCCCAAAGTAATCAATGGTGGAGTGTAACTCAGTAGTGGTAACATTGAGGAAAGGCCTGTTAAAAGAACTGGCACCCCACCTGAGCCTCAAAGCGAGCTAAGGTCTAAGACAAGTAGAAGTGTGGTAGGAGAACATTCTAGGTGGGAGAAACAACATGGGCAAAGCTACAAGGTGGGAGAAATACAGGCAGCATCAGGAAGGCCAGTTTGTGTGGAATGGAGAATGTTAGGAAGAAGAATGTGCAATCAATCTGGAATGACAGCTTAGAGTCAAGTTGAGAAGGGCTGTAAATGTCAAATGAAGGAATTTACCTTGCATTTTATCTCTGAGGCATTAGGGAGTGAGTTACTGTACAAAGGTCTCATATTTTAAAGTGTTGATTGTTAAATGGCTATTTATAGACAGTCTGAAAGCTGTATGATTCCCATGTCCTTTTCTACTACTCTCCTACTGTCTCTGCTGAGGCAGTGTTGTGGGCTTTCATACCTTTAGAATTCATCTTCTAGTCACCCATCTGCTAGTAATGAGACTTTCCATACCTGACCATGCTGCTCCTCCAAAATGAGGCACAGTCTGTCACTGGGATTATATTCAAGATCTTTCCACCTTTGGATATCTTGCCAGAGTTTGCCAGAAGGCATTGGCCTAGCCGATGAGAATCAGGGTCACTTCAATGTTATAATATTGTATTGGAATTGAACTTTTCTAGAAACCAGCATTTTTATAAAATTTACACTAAATATAAGTAACATTCCTAATGTACAGAACTATTTTTTTTCATCTTTTGTGTCATAAACTTGTTTTGGCCATCTTACAAAATCTATGAATTGTTTTTCAGAATATATTTTGAAAATAATTGAAAGAAATGTTAAATTTCAGTAGTAGTTTAGTGAAAATAAAGGATAAATTTTACCTTAATTCAAGTTTGTGCATATACTGAATTCTATCTAAGGGGATGTCCAAAAGTCTATTACCTCTAAGTTAAGATCCATTGTTGTAGTGGAACAGTTTACTAATATAATCTCATTTAAGTCACATATAGTAATAGGAGGTAGGGTTTTATTAAATCATGACAACAACAGCAACAAAATTCTTTAATTTCAAAATAGGTTCAGAACTGTTATTTCATTTTTTGAGGTAAGTAGGAACTTATGTTACAAATTTTGCTCATTTTACAAAAGAGAAAACTGATCTTCAGGATTTTAATGTTATAGAATTAACTAATTAAGAACTCAGGACTATAATTCAGATAACATGATTCATTCCCAGGCACTTCTTCCACTTCCATTATTTGTGACTTCAAAGGATGATACGGATAGACATAATATTAAAAAAGTATATTAGGGATTTATGTAACAAATAATTTCCCAGCTTTTTGAACTAGCCAATAATATAAAGGGTTTACTTGTGAAATACTGCTTGAATTATTACTGGTGAGTAATTTGTACTCAGGGGCAACTATATTCAATTTCCTGATTATTTTAATAGTTTCTGAAAAATATCATGGCTCAAAATTTAATTATGCAATTAATTTATATATACTAACACACTAGTCACAACTCGCCCTTGATATGCCAGCATACAAACAAAATAAATTTTATCCAGAAAATTTTCACAAAACATGATACTCATTTCATGTTGCTTTTCTGTAGAGAATGGAAAAGATTCATTTTTGTGATCAGAAAGGTATAAAAATGAAAACAGGCATGGTGTAGATATAGAATTATCTTCCTACACAGATCTTTCCCCCCTCTTTGACCACCTCATATTCTCTAATAGTTCTCTCTGGGTTTATATAGATAGTTATGTTTTTATATTATAGATGAAGAAACTCTGACCCAAAGGGATGAAGTGATTTACTTGAGATTTACTTGAGTAGTTAGTGATGAGCATTGTTGTAAGATCAAATGAGATATAACAAATAAATCACTTAATAAACCTTAAAGCACTATTTGACTTTGAATTTTTATATACTTATATGTCATTTTAATTTTAAGTATAACTATTATTAATCAACTAAACAAGTCTGTATTATGCATTTACCATGGACTCGACACTGTGCTAAGCACTTCAAATACAAATAAAATCAGAAAGAAAAAGAATCCCTTCCCTCAAATAGCAAACATTTGAATGTGGAAAAACAACACATAAAAGGAAAAGGCTAAATGAAGGAGCCAATCGTGGGGAATGGGAAAGAAAAGTGTGGAGTCAGGAGGCCAACCAAGGAGAGGAATGAAAGACATACTTAGCCTTAGTGTGCTCTTAAAATAGAGGTGTGTCCTGGAAGGAAGTATCTAATATATGAGAGAGAGAGAGAGAGAGAGAGAGAGAGAGAGAGAGAGAGAGAGAGAGAGAGAGAGTGCTCAGTGCCAGGCATGCAGCCTGTAGAGGAATATCATCATTAGCACCACTAGCACCATCACCATCATCACTGATAGTAGTAGAAGCATATTTTATTTGATCAGTTATTACTAATAAAACAGTAGTAGCAGCATTAAAAGAACAATAGTTTTAATAGTAGTAGTGCTAATGTTGCTGGTGGTATTAATAGCTATATTAGTATAGTAGTGTAGTACATTATATTTTGTTGTTATTAGTAGAAGTAGAGCTGCAGCAGTGGTAGTGGTAATTCTGATGGTGATGGCATTAGCAGTAGTAGCGGTGGTGATGGCAGTGGTAGCAATGATAGCAGTAACAGCCACAGCAGAATTAGCAGTGGCAGTAGCAATAGAGCAATAGCTGGAGTAGTAGTAGTAGTAGTAGAGATGGTAGTAGTAGCAGCAGCAATACTAGTATAATAATAGCAGCAATTGTAGTTTAATAATAGTAGTTTTATGTTTTGTTGTTGCTTTTATTACCAGACTAGCATGACAAGTTAGACTGGTAATGGGGTATAAAAAGTGAATTTGACTCAAGCAGGTAGACTAGGTTTAAGTTCTTTTGCCAACTGTATGAGCAGGAAGCATTCTTTGGCCTTCAGTCGCTTCATTTATAAAATAGGAATTCGAATTATAAGAATACTTGTAGTACTTGCCTCTCTGGATATTTTAAGATCAAGTTAGTTGATATGTCTCTATTGAATGGGGAATTTTAAAGCACTATATAAATATTAAGCATTTTTTATTATTGGCATAGCTAATACAAGATTATTGGTCTCTCCACCTACTGTACTCACCACTAAAACAAACTGATTATACTACTATTTTGTATTAAATGTTTAACGATAAAAATATCCATGGAACCAAGTAAGGTGCCTTAACATTTATGTGGCAAGTTATTATGCATGTGTCCAACTTAGAGACTCATGTAATAAATGCAAATTAGTATGCACAACATTAATGAATTGGACACTGTACTGCTCATGTAAGATGTGTGAGGGCTCAAATGGGCTAATTAAGTATGGTAATGGGGAGCCATGGACCTAAATCTCGACCACATTGCTACCCATCTATGATGGGATCAGGGTTTCCTGTAAGAGGGACACAGTATCAGAATTTCGTCTATTCGTTTCTCCCTCCCCCGTACGACTGTTTTAGAGTCCCAATTGGTCTAGAACAGCAACAACAATAATTTTCTGGTCTTTAACTCTTGGGGGTGGGGTATAACCAAAACTCACACAAATGGACTTGGCCTCATCTCGCCAAATAGTGAGTTTATAACAAAATAAAAAAAAACACAAAACAAATAGTGGATAGTGAATCCTCTTATCCAAGCAAATGGCAAAAGAAATCAGAGAAGTTATTCAGATTATATTATACCAGAAAATTCATAGAGTGAAAGATATCTTTCAGTAAAAGATATTTCAGTCAATCAAAAGAAAACTTCCATTCTTATCCAAGGGACAATTTCCTGAAGATAGGATGACATGCACACTTGTACATATATGCATTATTTATGTATGCATGTATGTATGTACTGCAAAGAAGAAATGAAGAATGACTGTCCTGTCCAAATCCCTCCAAACAATTGTATTTCTTATGAGACTTGAGGCATCCCAACATCATTCTTTCTATCTATTAGGATATCTCCTACAAATTGCCCCAGGCTTGACTGGAAGCTCAGATTATACACAGATTTATTAAAATACATATTATATTATAAGATAGAAAATATATGAATATTTAAAATTGTTATCAATATACCTTATATCACATCTAATCTAATATATATTATTTATCATAATATATTTTCAGGTTATATTGAGAATTATTTGCAAGTTAAAATGTAGACTGTACTAACAAGTTATTTACAGTCTATTAGAAGCATCACATACTAACATGAACTAACTTATAAATTAATATTGATAGTTATTCAGTGCTTCAAAGAGAACCTTACATATCTTTATTTAAGGAATTTTACTAACAAGCTGTTGATGAAGGAAAATAGAGCATCATAAATTTAAAATGGGAAAGAATATCAGAGTATGGCTAGCTCAACCATCTTATTTGATAGATGAGAAAATCATGGTCCGGAGAAAAGTAAATGAGTTACTCAATTTCACCCAGTTAATGGATCAAGTAAGATAGTATGTGTAAAATGTTTAATATAGTGCCTGAGACATGGTAAACCTTTATTAAACACCTATTACCCCCACTACTCCCACCTTACATCCTTCCCTATTAAGAAGTTGATCAAAGATTGACACATCGGTACTTTGGCTTCAAATTGCACCACATTTTTTGTCCTTAGTACCTGAATGAGGGGACTTTCAACCCTGAATGAGAATTTCTATTTCTTTTACAACTCAGTTCAAGAACAACTATGTATATGAAGTCTTTCCTGATTCCCTGGCTATTATAGGCTTCAACAACAATAACAATATCAGCAGTAACAAAATATGTAATGTTCATTTTACATTTTATTTTCAAAAGAGCTACATTAAGGGTAGGAATAATTTATTTTTTCTTTCTTTTCTCAGTATCTAACATAAATAGGTACTTAATGAATTCTTATTGATTAAATTTAATGGGGTATTAAGTACAACATATGAATCAATAAATATCTGATTTATTTATAGATGATATTGATGGAAAGGCAGCAGATCATAGTGATAGAGTTCTGGCTTGGGATACTTATAATTAATGTTACATCTTACATATATATATATATATATATATATATATATATATATATATATATTGGATGAATGATTATGAGAAAAAAATCCACAGCTTCTTAGGACCCCCATTCAAATCCTTAAGACTTTAGATTAATGAGTAGTTTCTAATTTGAATGAGATTTCCTCAACTGGTTCATCAACACACGTACACAAACACACACAAAGATATTAATAAGCTAAGTTTTTTATGGCTCTTACAATGTAGTAGTTAGTTGATTAATAACTTGCAATAGGAAAACATTATACTTAAGATTATTAGTGTAGGTTGAGAATTTTAGGTAACAAAATTGAAACCTAAGCCCCATTAAGACGAATGACATCCCCATTCGCTCTCTCTAATTAGGGTTCTTGAATGCATTACTCAGGAAGGATGTTGACAGAATCTATTTAGGGAGCGCACGTCTTCACTCTAGGTTATAACCAAAGTGTTATGAAACAAAAGTGTTAGCTAATTAGTTATTCTCCGGGAATTAGCAGGCTGAGGGAATCCTTTGTCAACTTGCTACTACAGCCTTGCTCACACTCTTCCTTGTGAGGGAATGATGGATAAAGGACTGCTGAGAGTTTTGTGTTTTCCTCTGACACTCATTTCGCAGAATGGTAATCTAACTGAATCATCAACAGGAGCTAAACATCTAATAGGAAAGCAAGTGCTATTCACTGATCATGAAAGTTATATATGTATAATTGTTGAGAGGTTATCAGGAACCAGTTAGACTCTTCAATTAAATAAACAATCGATAATAAATAGAGCTCATTAAGTGCCAACTATGAGGTCAAAATTCTGGGAATACTAGAAAAGCACAATTAGGCACAATCCTTGTCCTGAAGTAACTCTCATTCTAAGGTGAAAGGGATGCTTGCCCTTTGTTCTCGAAGAAGACCATAACATCAGGGAGGTAATGCCATGACAAGTGTCCAGATATAAATCAGGATGACTGGCGTTGTTCTTGGGTGGAAGGCAATAAGGGTTAAGTGACTTGCCCAAGGTCACTCAGCTAGAAAGTGTCAAATATCTGAGGCCAGATTTGAACCTGCATTCTCCTGACTCCAAGGCCAATGCTCTATCTACTATGTCACTAGACTATACTTTGTAGATATTAGGAGGAGGAGGAGGAGGAGGAAGAGTGGAGAAGTAAATAGAAGGCAATTTTAGTGGGGCATGGCAGCTGAGGAGGGCTTCCTACCAACAACACCTTTTGAGTGGAGACTTAAGGAAGTCAGAAAAATGAAGAGGTAGAGGTGAAGAGGAAAGATTTTCAAGGCAAGAAGGACATCAAATGAAAAGACATGAAGAGGAGTCATATGTTTCAGAAAGAGAAAGTATGTCATTTTAGCTGTATCAAAGAGTACAGAGAGGAGATGAAAATATAAGAAGACTGAAGGAAAAATAGATTTATTTTGTTCACTAAAAATCAATATAAATTTCAGAAAGACTAGGTGAGTAGGAAAGGGATAAGTTTTGAGAAGAAGGGTGATGTGATTAAGCCCATACTTTGGAATATCATTCTGATAGCTGAGTGGAGGCTGAATTGGGATGGGGAAAAGCTTGAGAAGAGAACACTAAAAATGACCCAGAAAGGCAGTAATGAAGATCTGATCTAGAGAGCTGACTTTGGGAGTACAGATAAAAAAGGATCTATAGTAATAATCTTGCAAAGGTAGATATGCAAAGAATTGGTAAGGAATTGGATATATGGGATGAATGAGAATGAGGAATCACTGAGGTTTCAAGGCTAATTGAAAGGGATAATGTTGGGAAAATTTCAGAAAAGGTAAGAAAATAAATGCATTACATTCCAAGGGAAAAATAGAAAACCAATGTGACAGAGTAGGTAGAGAAGCAGCCGCGAATTCAGAGTAGATATGGATTCAGGGTCTGTATCTACAACTATTGACTGCCTGTATCTTGGAAACCGTTTATCTTCTGATCCACTTTAGGCAGCTCTCTAAGTCTATCTGTTATAGAGTAAAAAGTTTGATTGATTCAGGAACTTTCCGCCATAGGAATTCCATGTGAAAATAAAATTAGACATTTGGTTCAAATAATAATATTAAGAACAATAGTAAAATAGTGATAAAGGAAATCAGCATACAATTATATAAAGAGTTCTGACTTCTATCTGTGGGATTTTTTTGCTACACAAAATAATATTCTTATTAATAGAAATTTTAAGTGTCATATATGTAGACTTTTTTGAAAAGATTTAAAAAATAACATTTTTTTCAGACATTTTTAGTTGTATCTTCATGACCTTATTTGGGATTTTCTTTGCAAAATACTGAAGAAATTTTCCATTTCCTTCTCCGGCTTATTTTGTAGATGAAGAAACTTAGGCAAACAGAATTAAGTTATTTGCTTTATTACAGGTATCAAGTGTTTGAAATTTGATTTGAATGCAGATCTTTCTGACTCCAAACCCAGTGCTCTAAATACCATTTCATCTAGCTGCCCCCTAAAATAACAAGGTTTACATATACAAATATGAGTGTTGAAGAGTTAGGAATTTTGGTTTTATATCTGAGATGTAACAAATGTACTATGTCTGACTATGGACAGAAAAAACGAACCTTTCAAAACCTGTTTCCTCCTCTGTAAAAACGGAGAATAGTAATACTTAGACTATCTTGCTGGATCATTGTGAGGAAAGGACTTTGCAAACGTGAAGAACTGTGAAAATGTGAATCATGATATGAATTATTTCTTGTATTTTCTCTATGTGGTCATAATTTAAATAATTATATTTCATATTAGTTATATGGAAGTGATGTGAACAAAACTTTTAGAATGAGAGACTATTCAGTAGACCAGATTTATTACATTTTCCTTCATTAATAAACAATAGCTTAATGAAAGGGTATAGCAGGTTATTAACATATAAGAAAATAGTGATCTCTTCCAATTCATCCATGTTTCCCAGGTTCATCACTTATATTTAGGGGTTCTTTTCCCTTATAGCTTAGTGGATTAAAAAGTTATGGATTTCTATCCACAATCCCTTGTTCCTTTGATCTTCTAAACTTCACAACCTAATATTCTTTAAACCCATGTCACCCTGAGGAATAAGGAATATGGCTTTCAAATCCTGTTTTATTCACTTATCAGTTATGTGATCCTGGCTAAATTCCTGAAACTCCTTGTGTCTCATATTTTCTAATCTTTAAAACAGGGTTAATAATAGCACCCATCATATAGGATTATTTAGAGGATCAAAAAGTAAGAGATATGTATGGTTGTATTTGAATTATTCTCAGTCAGGTTCCCGACCTGTGGATGCCTAAGGGGTTTTTGATGAGAAAGAAAAAAAAAATCTTTATTTTCACTCAGTTCTTATTTAACCTTAACAACTCTTTCACTTTTGAGTTTTATTAAATAATGACATCAGACAACACATTGCATTGAAATTGTTTTTTCAAAGTTATGAGTGATCACTTAATAAATCTGATGGGTTTTTTTCTCATTCTTCAACTACCTTGACCTTTCTATAATATTTCATGTTTTTGAATGTTCTTCCTCTCCACACCTCTGCCCCGATTAAGTTTGATGTCTATTTTAAGCCAGTACTGATATTTTTGATCTGCATTTGCCCTTATTTGACTTTATATTATTTTATTAATGCAGAGTATGACATTATGTATTTGATCTTTTCTCCTTTCCAGTTAATTTGGAGTAGATTTTGTATTCATCTTGCCTTCTGATTTAGACCTGAATGTTTCAGCAAATGAACTGAAAGAGAAATGGACAGCTACTAATTCATACTCACAATCTTTAAAAAAAGGTTTTTTTTCTCATAATTATTTCTCTGGAGATATCATTGTTTGGAACAAAGAGGGCAGAATTAGCATAATGTCTTCCCTTCAGAAGTAAGTCTAACCTTCTGAATTAAAAGATATATTCATTAGACATGTTTATAAAAAGTAAATCAGATGTCCCATCACTGTGATTAATTATAAATGGCTATTAAAAACTACTTAATGTCATCAAAACTTTTAATTAATGTATTCCTTATTCTGCTCAGTTGTATTCTGTGATCCCCTACCTCTCTTATTTCTCTCCCTGTCATCCATAAGAAGATAATGTTTTGGGATGTTACAAAGATATTTGTATGTTTAGTAGCTCCACAAATATTGAGGAATTGAGAGTGAACAAAATGTAGATTTGTTGGCAAATTTGAAGGAATACAAATCCTGAATAACTGAGTAGGTGTTTGATTTGTGGGAAAAAAAGTATCAAGTGTTGTTATTCATGTCAATAATCTCCTTTATTTTAAGACGATTTCCTCACTTAGAAGACATGACAAAATACATGTTTTGTTATATAGAATAATGAATTAATATGGATCATTGGGCATGGTTTCTCTGGTCACCCCTATTCTACCAGCTCACTTTCTTATTGAAAATACTCATTAAGAAGTAAATAGTAAGCTATATGAGGTAAGGCACTGTGTCTTATTTGTATTTCTGACAACACCTAAAAAAGAACCTTGCCATAAGTGCTCAGTAAACATTTATCACTGGATTCCTCTGTGTTTCATACACAGCACTCCATCTCTTATCTCCATATTTTTTTCAATGGCCATTCTCCAGGCTTGGTATTCATATAACTTCTTCACTACCAACTCACCACCAACTTCACCACCACCTTCTCTTCCTCCAACATACATTTTTTTTTTATTTAAAGCCTTTCCTGATTCCACTCTCCCGAGCAAACTGCAAGGCCTAGCTTTCCCAGAGTTCCTTGTGTCTTCCTACTTTATTCCTTTATGTTAATTCTATTTGTGATTGTTCTGTCTATATTTTATATGTATATGTTTTCTGTCCTATTAGAATATAAACTCTTTAGGAGTAAAACCTTGTTTCATTCTTTGTCTTTATGTCCCTGGCACCTACCTCAGAATTTGGTAAATTGTAGGCTTGTCTCTTGATTGACTTAGATTAAGAGAAAGGAGAATACAATATGTTTTTAAGTGTTTTTCCCCATAATCAGAACAGGATAAAAGGACTACATATTTGCAGACTACATGAGTTTTTTTATTTCTATGGAAAAGTATAATATACAAATATATATGTGTGTGTGTGTGTGTGTGTGTGTGTGTGTACATGTATACACATTTACAAAAAAATCATGCTGACATATGCAGTAATAAAAGGAACGTTCCTTTTATTTAATCAACTTTATAAGTAGAAAAAACACATAGTTCTAATCCTAATGTTAATCCTTCATCAATTTTGATTAAGCACCCCCAAAATACAGATATTAGGTAGATAGACCTACTTCAAGAATAATGGATCAAATTTACTGAAGTCAGGTTTAACATAATAAACAGGGATAATTGTGTAGCCAGAAGCAAGAACATTTTATTTTCATGACATTTTCAGATTTCACATAGCCAAAGTATTTGAACAAAAGAAAGGTGGTGGTTGCTGGTGGTGGATGGCTAGATTTGCTACTTCCTCGTTCCATTCGGGCAGATTTGACTGAGGAAATTTCAGTTGGTTGGTACATGATCATTAGTCAATCATGTGGTTAATTAAATATAAAAATTTTTACAAAAACCTTTTCTGTTTTAAATCTCTGGAGTATTGTACTCCAGGATCAGGTGAGACTACATGTTTTTTTTTTTTTTTCTGTAGGTCACATATTTTATATCATGACACATGAGAGAATTCATAGAAGGAAGTGTGGAGAGAGCAATGAATTTGGAATAAAATGCTCTGGGTTCACATATTGTCTCTGCTGCTTAACTGTGTGTGATCTTATGCAAAAGATGACTATTCCAGCCCTTAAATTCTTCAAATGTAAAATGAGAGAGACTTAGATTAATAGATGATGAAAAATTTTGTGAGATAAATCTAGAAAGGTCTGGAAGGAACAAATTGTAGTGGATCTTGAATACTAGACTAAATTGACTCTAAAGTTTTTTTTTATCCAAACTCTGTTAATTATAGTGGAAGCAGAAAATATCTGTATTTACAATGTTCATGTTTTTATGAAAGGCACATAAACTCCACAGACTTTCTGGCATCTCCCCCACAGTGCTTTTTGATTCAGAAATTACATGGGTTTTCTCAGGAGATGGCCCATGGATTTTTTCTGTTTTTATTCCTTCTCTCAAGTTTAGCAAGAAACAAATTTGAAAAATATAGAAAGTGATAAATGACTAGTTTACTTCCTTTATCCTCCATTAACTTAAAGATGAAAGAGATAATGAAAGAAATAATCTGTTACTCTGACTATTCCTCATCTAAGTGAAGAAAATCAATGTGATTATCTACAGAGAGTGTTTTATTTCATTTAAAATATATCTGCTATCTAAATAGATCTAGAGTCATATATGAAACTGAAAGATGAACTTTCAGGCAACATTCAAAGTCCCATAAACTCACTCAGTTAGAATTGAGATAAAATTATTATTTTACTATGTTTTCTTTTTTTGCCAGTGTAAATTAAAATAGATAACAGTGCCCATGGTTGGAGCCAAGTTATATTGAATATTAACAGAATCCTATTCTGTTAATTTTTGCTAAGAATTTCATGTATCCAAACTCCCCCCAAACAAATATATACTAAATTTTATTGAATGAATGTCCAATGAATAAAAGAATCTGAGAAGCTGAAGTGTTCCTATTGTCCTGATTCCTCAACAAGGAGGAATAAAATTAAGCTTGCTTCATTGAAAATGTTAATGATTTTAGATAACAGAATGAATTTCAGTCTTGATTGAAACTTAAAACTTAAAACTTTCCAAAAGTGAGTGATTTGGAATAATATAGAAAAATTCAAACAGAATATAACAGAAAATTCAAAGGGAACTTGAATGATCAGTAATCATACTTTGTAGTAAGACAAATATGAATATACATGGTAGAGGATAATCCATAATTAATCCAAAAGTATTAAGTATGTCCTATATGCTAAGTGCTAAGGTTAGCAAATATGATACAAAGTGTACAACAGATAATCTTAAGGAGTTTCCATTCTATCAGTAATAGACATGGAAGGGAATAAAGAGGAATTGGGGGTGGGGTCAGAGAAATGGGGAAAATTAGAGAAAGGGGAGGAGCAAAGCGGTTCCTAAGGTAAAATGAGCAATGCTTTGTAACATGGAGGAGGATTTGGAAGCCTGGAACATCACTGTCCTGGAGTACTTTCTCCCCTACCTATCCTTCCCTTGAGGGAATAGTGGTATAATGACATGGACTTCATGAGTGGTGGTGGAAAGGAGATTTCCTTTCTCTTAATTAACATAGAAAGACGTTTATGACATCCCTTCAATAGAAAAAATTGCTAGTTATGTTTCTGAGAGTAAGAAAGAGTTCTGAAAGAAATATCTTAACTTGTCATCTCTAAGGACAAAGGTAAAGATCTTTACTAATCCAATCATTTTCTAGTTCCCAGATGGGAGAAAAGTAAAATATTCATCAAGGACTAGTTTGACAGTAACTAAGAGTGCATGAAGGAGAGTGATGTGCACTAAGAACAGACAAATGCTAGGACCTTGGCTCATCAAGCAGTGGGGAAGACATTTTTCCTCCTTTCTTTTAGGAAATGTCTGTGATATAAAGACAAAAAGGATGAGTATGTGTTTCTAGACAGATAGGAGAGAAAGACAGGCAAGCAAGCAGCCCAGTAAGCAGAAAGGCAGGAAGGCAAGTACGCAGAAATGATGGATGGTGGAAGGGAGAAGGGAAACAACAACAACAGCAGAAAAATAGATTAGAACCAGATTGTGAAGTGTTTAGAAGCTGTAGATGCCAAATATAGAAATATGTGTTTTATCATAAAGACAGCAGGGAGCAAGAGTTTTAAGAGCATGGGAGTGGCATGGTCAGGTCTATGCTTTAGCCATGTAAATTTGAAATGTGATGGAGGGGAGAGAGAAGGATGATAGGGAGATGAATTAGTGGTCATGAGAGCTTGAACTGGAGATCAGGGAGCTTCAAAGAAGAATTATCATTTAAATAGAGAGCATGAATATACCAAGATATCAGATTTTTAATATGAAATGCTTGTCATATTTCATCCTAATATTTTCTTAATTATAAGCAAAAACTGGCCATCTTTAATGAACTGTTTAGCCATAGAGCCTCCCTAGCAGGATTGTTGTGAAGATAAAATGACATATTTTTAAAGTTCTTTGCAAATCTTAAATTACCATATAAATGTCCTCCTCCTCCTCCTCCTCATTATTCTTTTAACATGGGGTAGAGAAGAATGGTATTATCATCTCTCTATCCCTATTTACTATGCCATTTGTAAAATTCATTTTTTCCTCCCAGCAAAAGTCCCCATTAACACATTAATCTCACATTGAATCTCTCTTCACTCGATTTCAAGGCAAGTGAAACAGGTAGAAATCTTCCTTGGACTTTTATTTTGCTATAGACTTTAATCTATGATTTTATATTATTTGTGAAGCAGCTATTATGATATAATAGAGAGAGTAAGGTTTGGGACACCAGGGGAAGGCAGTAAACCTTTTTTAAACACCTACTTTGGGCCAGTACTGTGCTAAGCTAAGCACAATATATTTTTCAATTTAATATTTTTTCAAAGTTATAGTTCCAAATTCTCTCCCTTCCTCCCTCCCGCCGTCTTACCCTTCTCTGCCTCCTCCTTGACAAGGTAAGAAATTTGATATAAATTATATATCATGAAATCATGTAAAACATATTTACATATTAATCATGTTGTAAAAGAGGAAAAAAAAGTTTAAAAAATAGTATTTTTTAAAGTAAATTTTGATTGGCATTCAGAATCCATTTGTCTTGGATCATTGTTTTGATGAAAATAGTTAAATCATTCACTGTTGATAATTGTATAATATTGCGTTACTGTGTAATATTCTCTCTCCACTTATACATCACTTTGTATCAGTTCATATGTCATTTCAGTTTTTTCTGAAAGCATTTATTGTATCATAATAGTTAATCTTTTATTATATCATAATAGTATTATTGTGCTAGGTGCTTTGCAAATTTTGTCACAATCATTCCTCACAATAACCCTATGAAACAGCTGTCATTCTAGACCATTTTATGGTTGACAAAGCCAAGGCAGACAGATTAAATGACTTATCCAAGTTCACATAATAGTAAGTGTCTGAGGATGGAACTGAACTTGGGTCTTCTTGATTTCAGGTCTAGTGCACTATTCAATATACCACTTAGCTATGTAATCTTGAGCAAGTCATTTAACCTCATATTCCCCCAATTTCTTTTTTTTTGTGAAATGAAGGAATTTGATTACTTTCAAATATCTTTCAAAACTAAAATTCCATGAATTGATTACATGATCCCTATTTTCTTTAAGATGCTCTTATGAGAGCAGCTCGGTGGCGCAGTGGATAGAGCAATGGCCCTGGAGTCAGGAGCACCTGAGTTCAAATTTTAATAATTGCCTAGTTGTGTGAAAAAATTTTGAAAAGATGCCCTCATTCATAGTTTTTCTATGATCAGATATTCAATAAACATTTATTAAGTACCTCCTGTGTGTAGCTAGTGGTACAGATATAATATCAGGTTTGGAGTCAGAAAGATTCATTTTTGTGAGTTCAAATCTGGTCTCAGACACTTACTAACTGTGTAACCCAGAACAAGTCACTTAACCCTATTTTCCTGTTTCCTCATCCATAAAATGAGCTAGAGTAGGAAATGGCAAACCAATCCAGAATTCTTGCCAAGAAAATCCCAAATGAGATAACGGAAAGTCAGACATAACTGAAATGAAACAGCAATCACAACAACTTTGTACCATGCTCTGAAGATACAAAGAAAGCCCCGCCCCCAATCCTTGTCTTTAAGGAACTCACAATTTTATAAGGGAGAAAATATACAAATAAACATATAAGAACAAGCTATATACAGGATAAACAGGAAATAATCATTGGAGGGAACTCATTAGAATAATGAGGGTTTGGCATGGGCTTTTAGTAGAATGTGGAGATTTGACTGTGACTTGAAGAAATACAGGGCAGTCAGAAATCAGACAGTAGGACGTATGGACAGCACTGAAATTCCTAGAACCAAGACTTGGAGTTTCTTATTTGATGGGGAATATCAAGAAGGTCAGGGTCACTGGATTGATAGGTAGGTACATGGATTGGGGGATATAAGTTGTAACGAAATTAGAAAAAAAGAAAGGTTGCTTTTAAAGGGCTTTGAACGGTAGATAATGGACCCATTGGAGTTTGTTGAAAAGGAAGTCACATAGCCATTCATGTGTTTTAAGAAAATTACTTTTATCACAGTCTCTCTTATTTGGGTGACCAGTGCTTTTTTCTATCAAGTTAAATCTTTTCTTTCTCCTCATAAAGGACAATCCAGATTAGCCAGAAATCTGAATATCAGCAACTTATCTGACTATTGGTAACTCTCCCATGATGGCACTTTTATAGTCAAAAGATGACAATTCTCCACTTCAAGAGGCAAAAATTCTCTCTCATCAATAGTACTTACTGATTCCCTAGTACTTACTGGTAAATTATTGCTATTTATCTCATACCCAAGACTTTTTAGTTAACTGTCTTTTTTTTCTTTCCCTAATTTTTTAAGAAGTCATATTTTCCCTTTGGAACATTTATTTTAAAACACATATTAAATCAAACATGCTATTTTTAAACAGTATGATTTTCTAACATTTAATTTGGGGTGTCAGGATAACACTTTCTATTGAAAGGAAGAACAAGTTTTTAGAAAGAATCATTCCCACTTTATTGATAGGCAACACCAAAGTCTCTACATCAGATCTCTCCTGTCTCCACTCACACACAATAGTTATTGCCAAGGCAAGTTGATCACATTTCCATATTTATTATCCATTAGCCAATACTCTTAGTCCTGTTAGGCAGGTAAGGTAGTGGATAGGGAACTGTCCTTAAAACCAGGTTTGCTTGGATTTAGTACAGCTTCTAACACATACTGGTTTTGTGACTGGGTAAGTTCCTTAAATTCTCTATGCTCTGAGTGACTCTCTAGGAATATTAATTACAGCGAAGTTACCAAACAGTTATCGTGAAAGACTTTTTCCTTCACATGGAATTCATTCCAACTGTGAAATAACAATTTAGGTCTGTATTACCACAAGTTAAGCTGTAGAACAAAAGAATAAGAATGATCCTCTACAGTTTAAAGACCCAAGAAACCACTAAGGTATGTGTGGCAGATGCCTAACCCCAGATCAGCAGTTTCTATCCTTACTAATTGTTGAGGATTGAAAATAAGGTTTATAACAAGTAACATCAGCTGTATTAAAATAAGTCTGATCTCATAGATGTTACTGGAAGAGGGTGGGTAGTACCCTTAACTAGAAGGTGACTAATTGGGTATACATCTACCTATTACTGAGATCACA
Source organism: Macrotis lagotis (assembly GCF_037893015.1). Lineage (NCBI taxonomy): Eukaryota > Metazoa > Chordata > Mammalia > Peramelemorphia > Peramelidae > Macrotis > Macrotis lagotis. The sequence continues at coordinate 819,561,626 of NC_133658.1, read as the reverse complement.
TACTCTCATCTGTCAAAACCCATAACCTAGAAGAGAAAGGAAGAATGGTGACTTTATGAGTGAGCTTGGTGCAAACAAAAATAGAAGAAATATTGTTCAGATCACCTGGAGAGAAAGAGAGAATAAAGGAAGAGTTTGGAAAATTGATTAGAAACCTGGCACAGTAACATATTATTCTGAGAGAGACTTCAATTATCCAGGTATCTTCTTAAAGTTAGTCTCTCTCTCTCTCTCTCTCTCTCTCTCTCTCTCTCTCTCTCTCTCTCTCTCTCTCTATCTTTCTTCCAAAATCAGAGCTCAGAGCAACTAATAATTTCTTGAGTTGCTTTAATGATACTCTTATTTTATCTTTTAAAATAAAGAAGACCCAATAAGAAGAAATTTAATTTTCTTTCTCTTCTAGCTCTATTACCAAAAGGAATGAACTAGTTATGGGGCAGGAATCATGCAAACAATGATCTCTCTATATTACAGAGGACAGGAAAATTGAAAATAAAAAAGAACCATGGGATTTAGGAGAAAAAATGTTAAGAAGACAGAGAAAGGATAGGGAATGAAATCCTATAGAAAAATAAGCTAAAGAAATGTGAAAAATTCAAGAATGAATTCTAAGGACAAGAAAGAAATCGCTTTTGTTGAAAAGACTAAATAGGTATTGTTTGAAGAGATGTGGATAAAGAAAATAAGTCATTACTCAAAATATATTTTGAAAGGATGTTTACTAAGGATGAAAGATGGGAAAATTAATTGAGGATAGTAATGAATTATGCCATTATTCTGTAAGAATACCGCTGCTTCAACCCAAAATGAACTGAGGTAGACAAGGAAAGCTAAGGATGATCAAAAAAGTTTTAGTTTTCTGGTATATTTGAATGTAGATAGAGAGATACAAATGCTATATATAGGTATGCAAATATATCTACATACTGATATATGGATATTTTGGGGAAAAGGAAGATGAAAGCAGGGATGGGATTACCAGTCAAGTATTATGATTGACAACAAAAAAAGACAGTAAAACCATCTCAATCTTTCTTTCTTCTTTTTTTTATAAGGGTTTTTTTTGCAAGGCAAATGGGGTTAAGTGTCTTGCCCAAGGCCACACAGCTAGGTGATTATTAAGTGTCTGAGACCGGATTTGAACCCAGGTACTCCTGACTCCAGGGCCGGTGCTTTATCCACTTTGCCACCTAGCTACCCCTCTTTCTTCTTTCTTTGCCAAGAAAAATGACCTGTGGACAAAGAAATTGGTTAAGAACAAATTAAGAACAAAGAAGAAATGGCTAATAATTATTTGATACTCAAGATTAATGGGGAGACAGTAGGATAATATTTAGCAATTCTGGGAGATTTCAAGGTATTTGATCTAGATGAACTATAATCCAAGGTAATAAAAGAAGTGGTGGGTGTTATTTCTGTACCACTGTGAATGATAGCTAAGAGGTTAACAGGAAAGTTACTATAGAAAATAAGAAATACCTCCCCCCTCCTTTTTTTAAAAGAAAGATCATGGCATTTGAAAAACTGCAGGCCAATGATCTTGACTGAAGACTGATCAAATTTGAGGATAAATTATTGATGAGATAGTGAATATCTAGAGTAGTTGATCATAAAAAGCAAGAATATATTATTAACTGCAAGTCATGACAACTTAAATTTTGCCCTTTTCTTGACAAGGATTAAAAATAATACATTTGGAAAAGCTATTGATGAAAGTTGCCTGTTATTGGCAAAGCATTGTATATAATATTTATGAACATTCATGTAGAAAATATGGACAGGATTAGGCTAGATAACAATGTCTGGAATTAGTCGAATGGTAGGATTTCTAGAGCCATCATTATTGGTTCACTGTCACCTTGACAGAACTCTTTAGTCGGATACCAGAAATCTGTGTTTGATCTTGAGCTATTTAAGATTTTTATCAATGACTTTAATAAAGAGTTAAATGGCATGTATCACGAGTAAATTTGAAGAGGTCATGAAAGCTCCAGAAAGACCTTCCATCCTTGAAAAATGGATTGATATAAGATGAAATTTAACATAGTTTGTAAAGCTATACACATATATGTTCAAGAAATTGACTACAAAGTTCAAAGTAGAGACTATGTGACTAGGCAACATTTCATCTGCAAAAGAATTAAGGATTTTCGTTGGCCACTAACTCAGTATAAATCAGTAGTATAATATGGTAATCAGGAAATATAATCTTGAGCTACCTTATATCAAATGAGATAATATTTGTAAAAAGCGCTTAACATAGTACCTGACATATGGTAATATTTATCTTATTTTTAAATATTAGTAATTGTGATTGTGATTGATGATGATGATGATGAAGAATGCTAGGGTCTCATCAACTCAGTGTTCTTGGGTCAATATTACCAAAATCATCCTGTGATAATGAGTGGTCCTACATAATTTGACTTAGAGGATACCTAAGAAGTCTCAATCTGAGACTTGTTTTTATGCTGGGTAATTTGAGTTGGGAAAGTTATTTCTATTTAAATTATTCTAGATAGAGTCTCTGCTAATACTATCTGATATGTGAAAGACCTAAAAGTGTTATATCTTTTTCTGTACCTTTTCTGATCCTTGGTAGTCACGTAATAAGTACTTGCTGATTGATTGATGACTCTCTAAAAAAAAAAGACATTAGCAAGCATTTACCTAAGAAATAATAGCTAGCATTTGCATTGTGCTTCAAGATTAACAAAATGCTTTGCAAATAGAATTTCATTATATCCTCATAGCAAGTCTAGTCAGTAGGTGGATATTATTATATCTTCATTTTAAAGATGAAGAAACTGAGGCAGGCTTACACAAATACCAAATGTCTAAGGGAGGTTTTGAATTCAGGTCATTCTAACCACAGATATAGTGTTTTATACACCATACCACACATACACACAGACACAAACACATATAAAATGTATACATGTATTATGTACACAGAATAAATATATACTGATTTTTTACAGAATGTATATGATTCTAATATATAATATGCACTTATGTGTGTACACACACATACCCTCACAAACATACACACACACACACACACACACACACACACACACACATATATATATATATATATATATATATATACTTGTTTTCTATATTAGAATACATAAATATTGTATGTAGGTATATATCCATATCTGTATAGACATATATACATGTACACATACATATATACATGGACTTAGAAAGAATATATATTCATATGTGTATTTATATACACATATTATAATTTTTATTATAATTTGGGAAATCTATACAGAGTAAATGCAGTGCCAGATTTTATAACCTCAGAAAGAAGAAGAGACTTGATATTCCTTCATAGACTATCCTACTGGGCTATTCTTCATCTAAGATATATAAAACATGTTTCTTAAACATATTTGTCTCTACCATATATATATTTCTAACACAGTGATATCATTTTAATCATCTTTGATAATGAAGAATAAGAACCAACTGACTATATAAAACAGTTGGATGGTGAACAAGATTCCTATATATCAAGAGTGGGATTGTTTTAGATAATCTCTATAATCCTTTGCAGTTTTCTGTTTACAATGATATACATGAAGATGTATCAGTGTTAAGTGCCTTAACTTTTAAATCTGATACTTTGAACAAAGAATAATAGAATTAAATAGTATTTTATAGAATAGTGAGGCCAAAACTCTTACACATTTTGTATGGCCTGCACCCTTTTGGCAATCTGGTGAAACTTACAGATCCCTTCTTAGAATAAAATTTTTAAATGCATAAATATTAGTATTAAAATGCAATAAATAGGATTATAAAGGAAACCAATTATATTTAAATACAGTTATCCATCAGAGCAGTTAGGTGAATCAGTTGATAGAATGCCAGGGATGGAATCAGGAAAATTCCTCTTTTGGGGTTCAAATCTGACCTCAGACACTTACTAGCTATGTGACAATAGGAAAATCACTTAATCCTGTTTGGCTCAGTTTTCTCATCCATAAAATATTCTAGAGAAGGAATGGAATTGCTAAGAAACCCCTCAATGGGGTCATAACTGAAATGACAGAACAGTTATCTATCTAGATCTATAAATTCACAGATTCCAGGTCAAAATTCCTGATTTCTAGTCCAGCTCTTTTATTTTTTCAATGTTAAAAAGGAATAAGCCTCCATAGCTTTGTTAAACAGAACCTCATTCATGTTTCTAAGTGCATTGAGTTGTAAATATAGTTCAAATCTTGAAAATCCCAACATAATAACTGGGGATGAGACTAGATCAACAATTTCCTTAATATAGGGAATTTTGGGGGAAAATTCCTTCTACCAATCTTGGCCTGCAGCTACTCTACAAGAGTTGCCTGAGCATTGAAGGATTTTGTGAATTTCCCATGATCATACAACCAGTGTGTGTTAGAGGTCAAAATGGAACTCAGGTCTACCTGATTTGAAAAATAGTTTCTTTCCAAAATTCTATTCTAGCTCTCAGTATTATTTCAAAATAATCCATAGAATAGTAACAATCAAGCACTAGTAACTAACCTGTTCAAACTTCCACTTGAGTGAAGAGAAATCTATGGCCACAGAAAAACAGTGGCTTGTCTCACATAGGAAGTAATTATCAGATTCAAGAAACTGAGTCTTGATCTCTCCCTTCTAAAATAAGCATTCATTCCACCATACTAGGATTTGCAGCCTGTGCTGGTAGTATTAACCCTCAAGCAACCCGTTGTCCTTGACCAGAGCACAGAAACAGCAACCATCTGTCATTTTTGTATCAAACTGTGTTCTTAATTAAAGAAAGGGGCATGCTACATTCTCTCTCTCTCTCTCTCTCTCTCTCTCTCTCTCTCTCTCTCCCCAAATCTTAATTCCTTAGCTATTTTCTAGGAATAAGGTTCCTCTATGCTTAACTTTTGGGAAAGGATACTGAAACATCTTGGCAAAAATCTTCCTTTTCATTGTCTTGGTCCCCATAAGTTCAGTGACTTCTCCATGTGTTACTTTTGGATTCTTCCTCCTACCTGTGTGCCTACTAATACAAATAATTCAATTCAATAAGCACTTATTAAGAACCTACTATGTCAGACACTATTCTAAGTGCTGTCAATGAAATAAGGCGGGAAAAGATAGTACAATCTTCATAAGGAACTGATAATATCATGGGGTAATATATCATACAAAGGAAGCTGGTAGGAAGGGAGATGGCAGAAGGTAAGTGGCACAAGGGCATCAAGTTCCACGGTATTCAAAACAGCTGGCTGCAGATAGAAAGTAAAGATTGAACTGGAAAATAGATTCCAGATTTCTATAAAGGAAAGCTTTGAGAGTTTAAGACTCTATTCTCTGGCCCTCCAAGTAGAGGGAAGAGGAGGCTGAAGAAGTTGGAAAAATGATGAGTATTCAAAGCTGAGTTAACATGATGAAGAGATTCCAAGTGATTGACTTATTCTGGGTGAGATATCATGTTCCATGAAGTTCAAACCAAGCATAGTTACACACACACCACACACACACACACACACACACACACACAGAAAGACACAAGCTGGTGCTTGAGAGGAAGTAGAAAGCAGTTGGATACTTTATCTCCTTTATGATATGGAATGTTAATGGGGAAGAAGAGAATTTGCAGTCTTACTGTACACATTTAACTCAATACTTACCGATTAAGTGCTTACATGTTCCAAGGCAAAGACAATCTCTACCCTTAAGAAACTCATATTCTATTCAGGAAAACATCATGCAAAGAAATAGATACAAACCAAGCTATAAATGGGATAAATGAGAAGTACCTAAAAGAGGTATTAACAGAGGTGAGGGAAAACCAGTAGGCATAGAGTAGGACAGAGAGAGCATTCTAAGCATCTGGGACAGTCAGAGAAAAAGCCTGGGGCTGGGAGATGTAGTGTCTTGTCATCCAACAGTCAGGAAGCCAATGTCAGTGGATCAAGGAATACACGTTGAGTAGTAACATATCCCAGAAGACTAGAAAGGTAGGAGAAACCTAGGTTATAAAGGGTTTTAAATGCCAAGCAATACATGTTGTATTTACTCCTACAGGTAATAGGAAGACATGGAGTTTTTTGAGGGATTTGTGTTTATGTATGTATGCATGTGTATGTCTCTGTGTGACACAATTGAACTTTTAAAAAAAATTCTACTTGTGCCTGAGTGGAGAAGGTATATGTAATGGGGAGACACTTGAGGCAGGCAAACCCAATAGGAGGGTATTGTAGTAAACAATGTGTGAGATGATGCAAGTTTGCACTAGAGTCCTCTTAGAGTCAGAGAAGAGAAAGGGGTGTATTCGAGTGATGTTGCAAAAATGAAATCAATAGGCATGACAACAGTTTAACTGGTAGGGGGGTGAGAGATAATGATCAATCTAAGATAACTTCTAGGAGATAGGTCTAAGGTACTGGGAGGATGCTGTAAACATCTCCAACCTTTTTGAGGTATTTAGCTCAAAGGGCAGAAATGAAATAAGTTGATAAGAAAGATGGAAGCATCAAGTGAGGTTAATTTCATATTTTCATGTTTTATTCATGATCAGGTTTGTAGGCGGTAGTAAAGGAATCAGTAGAAAGGAAGACATTGAAAATGAGCGAAAGAGTGAGGAATGACAGAAAGGGCAGTCTATTGGAGGGGATGGGATGGAATGGGTTTACTGGAGCAGATGGGTTAACATTGGGTAAGAAGTAATGTGAAATGGCTGAAGTAGGAGAAAGTGACAATTATGTGAGTAACTGGAGATGAAGAACAGCGTTGAGAAGATGAGTTCATGGCAAATGGCTTCTTATGTTCTGTAAAATAGTTAATTCTTTTTTGTTGAACAAATTGACTTCATCTATTAATCAATTTAGCCTTTTTGACCCCTTGTTTGAGAGGTCACAGTATTGGAGTGTTGGATACTAGAATTAGAGGCAGAGGGTTCTGATTTTTAATTCCTTATTGTTTTTGTGCTATGTTGGAATTTTTTGTGACCCTGTAAATCATCTTGCACCAAAATCTTCCACAAGGTTTTCTGTTCAAAGATATAGCAGTGGTTTATCATTTCCTTCTCCAGAGGATTAAGGCAAATCAAGGTTGATTTATTTGCCGAAGATCATACAGCTGTTAAGCTTTGGAGGCTACTTTTGAACTCCTATCTTCCCAGTTCCAGACCCATCACTCCATCTCTGAGCCATCCATCTGCCTCCAATTCCTCCTTTGCTCTTATTTACCTGTGTGACTTCTGGAAAGTTCTTTAATATCTCTGGAATTCATTTCAATTTTCTGGCAACATCTTTGATGCTATGATGAGAAATCATGGTATTATATTGGTATTCATTAACTAAACAAAAGTCAATTCCATGCAGAATGCATAGGAATTGTATTCTTTGATGTGCTGAATGTTACTGCTCATCAAGCTGCAGCAAAAATATTTGAGTTAAAAAAATTGCTTAGAGAGATGGTTCTACAAAAATTAAATTTCTAGGGGGGAAGAGATATTGGATTTGTTTCAACCCATGATGAAAACTTCTACAATATACCTTAGTGTACTCTGAAACCTAAGTAGAACTCAATTACCTTAAGAATACATAACATTTTGAAATCTAGCAAAAAACTTATATAAATTATTTCACAGCAGTCTGAACATATTATTATCCCTATTTTGCTGGTAATGAAATTTAGGCAACTTTTTAAAAGCAATTTGTTTAGGATTTCAAAGCTGATATGTTTTATAGTAGGATTTGAACTCACATCTTCATCATTTCCAGTCCATTCTTTTAGCCACTATGCCACCTAGCTATTTAATCTATTTGAATAATGTGTGATTGAAAACAGTAAAAGGTGATCATTTGATCACCCCTGATTATAAGATTATAAATTCTAAATGCTAATTAAGAGTTGGAGAAGAGAAATAGAGATTTGAATTGTACTTCAATTTATGTGTTCTTTTCCTTCTTACTGAGTACTTTAAATGACTTTATGCTCTGGTTCTCATTCTTAAAAGTTGAACACTGAAATACACATTTGCTTAACAGAGGTCTTGATATAATTGATATGTGACTAGTAGATGAATAAATGAGTTGACTGCATGAATTGAAAAGAGTTTTGGAATTGATTGAAACAAGAGACATCTCCTAGACTCACTATGCTAATCATTTCTTAGAAACAAAAGGAAATCGTGCCTTGTACATCATAGATGTTCATAGGTATATATTTGCTTCATAAATGGATTTATGAATAATATAATTATTTAATTAAAATGCAAAATCATATAGAATAAATAATCAAGGATTAAATAATTAGATTGTTATGGAGAGAGAAAGGGTATTGGGCTTTGTAATGTGAACAAGGAAATGGGAGGAAATGGCTACCTGTATCCTTTCTGCAAGTTAATGTCTGTCAAATGGTTATCTCTTTATCAATATCATTTAATAACATGCTTTTGGTTTAGTCCCATAAAGTTCACAATTCAATGTGACTTTGAAATTTTAGGTTTTTAATTTTTTTTTCCAAAGGAAATGTTACTCATCATAAATAGTGTTTTTTTCTCATGCTGTTGATAGAGCTGTGGGCACAACCTCCCCTATTGGGTAAGCCTTTTAGTTCTACTTTTGAGCTTCAGAAATAATAAAGAAGTTTGATTAAGAATGCTCTGGGTGATAATTTTTCATAGACTGGTTTTCATCGGGTGTTTTGAGTGGCATCCCATTCTCATTCTCCCTACACACCCTGTGGGGAAGCCAGATTGAATAATGAACCTAAGGGAGGGAAATAGAATTTTAAAAAGGTCAAAAACACATTATGTGGTTTGGTCTCCCAAAGAATTGATTATTTTTGATGCTTAGGCACATGTAGAAATGGTGATTTATAAAGTTGAAAATGCTATAAAGTACATAATTTCAGTATTTTTGATAGAGGAATGCTATCCTCCCCTTCCCCACAAACATACATATTACATAGTTCATGTGTGATCCTGAGGAACTGTGCACTCTTTGTTCTTGGTCCTTCATCTGGCATAACCTAGTGTTTGCTGAGAAGTCTATTCATCTAAGTGTGTCACTTTTGGGAATAAAACCAAGAAAAATAATACCAAAAAGTGAATAATTTTTGCAGAGTATTTGAATATCTCTTCCAACCTCATCATTTTATAAGTGAATAAACTAAGATTGTGAAAGCTTGTGCCTTAGTTATGCACATATACACACATAGTAAAAGACAAAAACAGAATTGAAACCCAGATTCTCTGACATGAAATCCTTCACTTTGTCAGTTAAATGTTTCTTAGATTGTAAATTAATATTAGTAATATTCCTCATCATACATCTTTATATTGTCCTATGGATTATTTGCAATTTTAAGTCTTCCAAGGCTTATGATATATTACTCAATTGAGATTTCACTTTCTCTAGAAAACCTTCCCGAAACTTTTCAGCTAGTATTGTATTTTTTCTGAAAATAAACAAATATTTAGTTAACTCTCTCTGTCTCTCTCTCTCTCTCTCTCTCTCTGTCTCTCTCTCTCTCTCTCTCTCTCTCTCTCTCTTGCAATAGAGATAGAGATACAGAGATAGATAGATATAGATACAGATATAGATCTATCCATTTCCTTTACATATCTCCTTTACCCCTCCCTCCATAGAAAGAAAACTGCTTAAGGGAAGTGACTTATTCATTTTTGTACATTAATGACTGTAGGGCATCACATATTTATAGTGGTTTCATAATGAATGCCAGTTGAATTTAATTGAATTCTATTACTTGCTAAAATAGTTTTCTAAGTTGTTGTTTTGGGCTATCTTTCAAAAAAAATCATTTCATTCTCATGAATGGACATTAAAAGAAACTTATTATCAATATTATTTAAAGGGGGAAATCAGAAAGATGAATTTGATATATCTATAATCACAAATTGCAGTAGATAGTCTATGTTTGGACAAATAGACCTCCAGTCTTTGCCAAATGGTTGCCATTTGAGAGGATAAGAATAATAAATTTCCATCCCAGAAGCAAATTGTCTTTGTGTTATTGATATGGTACAGTATGCATTTTATCTTAACTTACATCAGCTCCTAATATAATCCATGAAAAAAATAAAAGATGAACCATTCAAAAAGATGCATGACATCAAATAGTTTTGCAAGCCAACAAATTGAATTATCTGTCTAAAGCCAAGGTTGATGCATACAAGAGAAGAAGCTCACCATTGCCTGGTGGACTGTTACAATGAATGATTTTTATACTCTTCAGTAATGGATGGCCATACCCTGAGGACTCTGTTCCAGAGTCTGGCATCATTGTACAGCCAGTTTTGGAATGATGAACTACCCCTGAAATCATCAAAAGCCACCTTAAGGTAGCAACTGCAATGATTTTTTTCTGTGTAATACAGAAATTAATGGACCGAATCCACCAACCAGGATCAGCTTTTATCAGAAAGCATATCTTCTTTCCAGGGACTCCTTAGGACTGTCCTCAAGAACAAAATGAAGACTCAAGCAATCAACGATTATGTATTTTGTTCTTAAATGTCATAGGAGCAAGAACATTGCCTTTGGAGTCAAAGGACCTAGATTCAATTCTAAATGCCGATGCTTGTCACCTATGTGAACCAATTTGAACAAATTACTTTACCTTCCCAGGACTTAGGTGGTTCTTCTGTAAAATGAGGGGGCTAGATTATATAATCCATGACCTCTGATTCTGTCATCTTCTTAGGCTCTAGAGACATAAAGACAACATGTTTCTAGGGTATTTGGAAATTTACAAAACACTTCCCTTGATCATCCCAATGAGGGAGATAGCAGAGGTGTTATTAGCCACATTTCACAGAAAAAGGCAACTTTGTCTCATGGACATCAAGAGGCTTACCAAGATTGGAAAGGTCTTTTTATATTGATTGCTATATTTTTTCATCTAGAATATATGACTAATGTGTTGTTAAAATGCATCAAAACATTGTCGGCTTAACTGTTGTTGATTCTCTGACAAAGACACAAAAGACAAGTTACAAATCTATCTGATACTCTTCCTTTTCAATCACTTTAGAAGTCATTTAGGAATTTCTTGCCTCCCACCAAGAAAAAATTCTAACTGTATTATCATGTATCTATCAGCATAAATTCATTTAAACTCTTCTTAAACTATTTATACTTTTAGTCTATAGTCTCTTGTGTCATGTGAGTTCTATAAGTTACCTATTGTGTAAATTAATTCAATGAAAACAATATTTATTAAGAACTTATTTCCTATTGAGTGGCAGTAGGTTTAGCAGACTGACTTTGTTCGAATTCTGACTCTGACATATACTGACTATTGGTACATGATCCTGAACACTCATTCCATCTTTCAGTAATGCCAGAGAATAATAACTGAGGAAGAGAAATTGTAATAGGACTGCATAACTGTAATGGGAGAGGATGTTTCCATACCAACGATTTCTCTATGTCAATCAAATCACTGTTCTTTTATGCTTACTGTTACCACTTCTCTTATGTGTAAGTGTTGAGCATAGAATTAAAAAATGCCAAGCTTCTTTTCCCAAATAAGAGGGAATAAAATGCAATACTATTCTCATTCTAGGGGGGTTTGGAGATGGGGGAAATAGGAAGACATGTATATGGGTAGGTACAATAGAAAATAGAAATAGGTGTCAGCAAAGAAGAATTGTAAGCAGGGTCTAAAAATATATTCATTATTTTGGGAGAGGCTTCATGGAGTAGATGTCTCTTAAGCTAATGCTTGAAGGAAGATGATGATGCTAAAACATTGAGATAAGCAAGGAGAGCATTTTGTCACTTCATTTTTAGGCAAGGTAGTCTGTAAATGCATGAAGATGGGGGCAGTGGCAAGTTAATGAAATAGCTAGTATTTAGTTTAAATATAAAGTAAGAATGGGGGAAATTTTTTTACAACTGGAAAGATAGGTTTGAAGCTATATTGTGGATTGTTTAAATGTCAATCTAAGAAATTTGTACTTCATACCAGTGTCAATAGAGAATCATAGAAGACTTGATCAAGGAAACAATATAATCCTCTGAACCAGAAGATAATTTAGTTAAATATGTGAAAGAAAGATGACCAAGATTAGCAGTAAGACCAATAATGAATAATGACAAAATCAAAAGGAGCCTAAGGTTTTACCTTACACCCAGGAAATTGATAAAGATGACAAAAGATGGGCATAAGTCAATACTGGAGGTCTTGTGACTAGCCCACTGATAGAGGAATAGTCAGTACATGAGTTTTGGAAAGCAAGTTGGAATTATTCAAATAAAGTGACTAAAATGCCCATACCCTTTGTCCCTGGAATTCCACTTTTAGACTTGTATCCCAGTGAGGATGCTGGTAGAAAGAAACGTCAACACACACTACAAAATCCTGATAATGATATTCATTAATTGGAAAATGGCTAAAAAACTTACATACCATTTTGTTGTATAAATGTAATAGAATATTATTGTATTGTAATATACAACTAATGTGATGAATATAGAGAAAAATGAAATGTTCCATACGAATTGTTAAATAGAGGATAAGCAGAAGCAATACATAATGACTGAACATAATTAGAGCAATCTCAGGGGGGAAAATGTCAAAAGTAGATATTGAAAAAATACAAAGAATAAGTGCAGCTTCAAAAATGGAGAAATGAGATGATCCCATATTTTTACAAAGGTGGATAGTATACAAGTATGACACTGCATATATTTTCAGACTTTGTTAATGATTGATCAATTAGTCTATATTTCATTTAAAAATAATTTATGTGAGATAACTCTCAGTGCTTTCAAGGAAGTCATGGTGATATCAACAAGGAGACATCAATGAAAGCTTATAAAAAAAGTAAGACACTGTGGTAATGGTCCAGTCAAGAACTAATGGTAGTGAAGTGAGTAGAAAGAAGGCATTAGTTATGAGACATAAAGAGGTAAAATTGAGAGGACTTGGAAACTGATATGATGAGGGTTTTAGATAAAACCTTATAGGCAGTATTAATGGTGATGACAGTAACAGAAACAGAGAAGTGTGAAGGAATGATGCATTTAGCATACAAAATAATGAGTACGTTTTAGGTATGTTGAGTTTGTGATACTTTCAGGACATCCTAAGTTTTATTCAATAGGTTTGGTGCTATAGGACTAGAATTCAAAAGAGATTCATACTGAAAATGTAGATGTGGGAATTAACAGCAGATAGCTATAAGAAGATTCCTTGGATTAGATGGGATTATTGCTATAGAGACAGTGTAATGGTGAGAGCATTGATTTTGATATAAAGAGACCTGGGTTAAAATATCAGCTCCAAAATTTACCTGCTGTCAAACAATACCTTCTCTGTTCTTTAATTTTCTCATGTGAAAAAAATATTTTTAATAATATCACAACATATCTCACATAGTTTCTATAAGGAAGGAACTTTGAAAAGTTAAAACAAATATGTGTGAACTATACTGTTATTTCTTTTATTTTCTCTCCAATATGTCCTCTCATAGTCACATAGACTGCTAAGTATTATTGTGATGGAGTTCTAAACTTAAGCAGAAATACCTGAGTTTGAATCCTGTCTCAGATACTATTTGTTTAATGTTGGGTAAGTCACTTGACCTCTCCCAGCTTTATTTTTTTTCAAATCTCAAATGAAGATAATAACATTTTCCCCACAGAATGATTATGACAAGTGAATGAAATAAAATGTTTGACAAATTTCAAAGTAATATGTGATGATATCTATTATCATTATTTATCATATTATTATTTTCCAGAACTTGTAGTGGGTTGAACACTAGCTTTGGAGTTAGAAGTTTGGATTTCCCATCCCAAATCTGCTATTGTGGGTTCTTGGATGACTGTAGCGGGAAGGAACTAGATTCATGGTGGGAGGTTGGGAAAGAATTTCTTAAAAGTTAGGGTGAATAAGGTCAGGAAAACTAAGAAGACAGCAATGACTTTACCTGAAGGAGGGTGTGTAGTAGAATGTCTTTTGCCTCTTTTAAATTACTTTATATTCATCCCAGATCCTCCCTACCCCCACTGCATATAGTAATACTGCCATTTTTGATTGAATGAAAGACTTGCTGGATGATGAAGCATAGAGTGATCAATAAATGTTGCTGGTAACCATGAAGGTTATTCTGGAGGAAGAAGGATGCAATGGGTAAATGGATGATTCCATAGTAAAGTACTCATAGAGAAAGTACTTTGAAGAAGGAGTAATAGTGGATCCCAGGACATGCTTCCATAGGAATTAGAAACTGGGATCTACTTTTTAGAAAACTGGGAATTCTAAGAGGCATAAATGAGGAGGGCCCAGATGGGGAAAGAGGGTAGTTCCTGCAGGCTGGAGGTTGTGCCAGTTATGCCTAAGGTAAAGCTAGCAGATTTATTTGAATTTTCTAAGAGTGAGCAAATGAAAGGGAACACTAGGAAATGACACTAGATAGGTGGAAACCAGATTGTAGAAAATTTGAAATACTGAACTGAAGATATTGTGCTTTGTGTTAGTAATAATTGAAGATGGCCTTTCTGTTTTGTTCAGCCTCTATGGGAAAAAATAAGTGAGTGGAGATACTGAGGCATAACTAGGATAACGTTAGGAAAGTCAAGAAAGGGAAGTTGAGGGGAAAGTTTCATTGACAAGTAGAATGCAAATCTCACCTTCTTGGAAGATAAATTATAAAATTTACTTTGATTCAGTACTTTGTAGCTTACAAAACAGTTTCATACTCATCACATCATTTAATCAAAATGCTGGGAAAACTGCTAATAGTATTTGTATTTTGTTAGAGGAAATTGAGGGCCTTGAAGATTAAGACTAATTTTTCTGAGATTCCTTTTTTACATATTGCCTAGTTTTTCAATTGAAGTTCTATTTTACTTTTCCAATTACATGCAATTGTAGTTTTTCAACTTCAGTCATTTTCAAATTGAAGAGTTACACATTTTTCTATCACCTTCACATCCCTACCTCCTTCCCCATCCCCATGGTGTTGAACAGTCTGGTAAAAGTACATTCATGTTTAATGTATTTCCATATTAATCATGTTGTGAAAGATGGATTAGAACTAAGGTGAAAAAAAAAACAAGAAAGGAAAAATGTAAAGAAGTTTTTAAAAGTGAACATAGTATTATTTGCTCTACATTCAGATTCCATAGTATTTCCTCTGCATGTGGATGGCATTGTCCATAGCAGGGCTCTCAGAATAGTCCTTGAACATGATACCTTTCCTAATCTCTGGGTTGTATATTTACTTGTACATATATATATATATATATATATATATATATATATATATATATATTGTATTCATATCTCATCTTCCACCCAGAGAATATAAGCTCTTTATTCTTGTCTTAGTATTAATAGCACAAAATAGTGTCTGTCAAATAATAAATACTTAATGGTATTGCCATTTGGTAAGACAGTGGCAGATGCAGTATTCAAAATCATTTCTTTCAAATACCAACTCCATGATGCACTATATTGCTTGAATTTTGAACTCCAAAAATATATAATATGAAATAATTAGTGTAATCAAACAATGCTTTCTTGCTTTAAATGTTTACTTTTCAAACTATCAAGGCATCATAAGAGGAAAAATCTAATAAAAGTGTACTGAAGAATTGTTACAACATATAATGCAAAGCATGAGCATAACTAAGTAGTTTTGTCACTTACACTTAAACTTAAATATATTAAATTGTGATTCAAAATATATAAATATACATATTTGTATATTTATCTTTATAGAAAAATATACAAATATGTTTACATCATACAGAGAGAGAAAGCAAGAGATATTGAAGCGAGAGAGAGAGAGAGAGAGAGAGAGAGAGAGAGAGAGAGAGATGGCGAGACAAACAGACAGAGAGTGAATTTCAGGGTACTTATAGAGAGAGAGAAAAAAAAGTTAAAGTGAAAATATTACTGCTCAATCTGTTTGGCCAACCACCTTCTTTTTGCACTTTTTTTTATTGAATCCCTGGAAATTCTTGACTTTTATTTCTCATATGAATTTACTTGTAACTTTTTCTAACACATTAAAGTAATTTTTTGGAATTTTGTTTAGTTTAGTAGTTTGTGTAGTTTAGTTTTGGTAAAATTGTCATTTTTATTATATTAGCTCAACCTACCCATGAGCAGTTGATGTTTGCCCAGTTTTTTTAATCTGATTTTATTTGTGTGAGAAGTGTTTTCTAACTGTTTTCATAAAGTTTTTGAGTCTGCCTTGGCAGATAATCTCCCAGGTATTTTATATTGTCTGAGGTTACTTTTTCATTTCTCTTTCGAGCTCTTTCTGCCGTATCTTGCTAGTCATATATAGAAATGCTGAGGATTTATGAGGGTTTATTTTATATCCTGTAACTTTACTAAAGTTGTCAATTATTTCTGGAAGTTTTGTGGATAATTTCTTGGGATTCTCTAGGTATATCATCATGTCATCTTCAAAGAGTGAGAGTTTTGTCTCTTCCTTCCCAATTCTAACACCTTCAATTTCTTTTTCTTCTCTTATTGCTGCCTCTAGCATTTCTAATACAATATTGAATAGTAGTAGTGATAATGGGCACACTTGTTTCACCCCTGATCTTTTTGGGAATACCTCTGGCCTGTCCCTGTTGCATATGATGCTTGTTGATGGTTTCAAATAGATACTGCTTATTATTCTAAGGAACAACCTATTTATTCCTACACTCTCTAGTGTTTTTAGTAGGAATGGATGCTGTATTTTGTCAAAAGTTTTTTCAGCATGTATTGATATAATCATATGATTTCTGATAGATTCATTATTGATATAAATAATTAAACTAATAGTTTTCTTAATATTGAACCAACCCTGGGATAAATCCTACTTGATTTTTTATTTCTGTAGTGACCATTGAATCATCCAAGACCACAGGGAATTGGAGAGAAGTAATGAGTTCAGAGAAAAGACTGACCTGCCATGAGTTTGTGAGCTTGATATCTATTCATGCTAAAATATTAGATAAGATGATTTTTGAGCATCATGAAAAAGAAGAAATGCGATTAGAGGTAGTATCGATTCATTAAGCAGTCATATCAAATTTTTACAGGGCTTTCCTTCAGAGAAGGTACTACCATTTTTATTTTTGTATTTCAAGTGTCAAGTAAAGAATCTGTAACATAGTAGGCTGTTAATAAATATGCAATGAGTGATTGGAAAATGACATAAATTTCATGGGAATAGTTTTTCTGTTTCTGGACTTCAATAAGACATTTGAAAATGCCTCCTATAATCTCTCTGTGGAAGAGGGAGAAATGTGCTCAGTTGGTTGGTTAAGAGGTCTTCAAATCTTTGTTCATTAAAACCAGAGAGTATTGTTTTATATAACAATGCTAATTCAAAGGGAGGTCTCCGGGGGCCTATCTTAGAATTTTTTATTACCTATTTTTGTTTAATATTTTTGTCATTGTCATAGTAAAAGCATAGATGTTAAGTCTAATAAACTGAATTGTAACAATGCTAGAAAAATCGTTAGCATATTAGCTGTTAGAATTAGAATAAAGAATTGAATAGGCTGAAAGGATGGAAATTTAAAAGATAAAATCATAATATTAATAAATATAAAATACTGAACTTAGATTAAAAATCAACTGCAGAAATATACAGGATACCTGGACATTATTTCAAGCTAAGAGTCTAAGAAGTTCAATATAATAAAGTATTTCATGAAAGATAAAAGAACTGATGCACTCTTATACTCAAGAAAAGTATAATATTTAGTGTGAATGCATGGGGGTGGTAATGGTAGTCTATTGCACCTCGGTTCTATGAAGTATTATTTTTATGATTCCCATAACTTTGTTGTAATATAATTGCTGTCCCTTGCAATCCTATTTTTATACTTTTAAGAATGTTATTCCGAGAAATAACAAAGAAACTTCATCACACTGCCAAAGGGGTTTATGATACTAGAAGAAGTTTAAGGCATCCTGGTCTAATAGCATTCTGTCCTATTCAGATGATATCAAAAATACTATATTAAGTTCTGGGTTTCTATTTATTTTACAATATTCAATGGAGTATGATCAAGCTGGTGAGGGGACTTGAAATTTCACACTGTGACAACCAATTCAAAAAACTGAGGATGAATTTCCTGGAAGACAGGAGATGGGCAAGATGTAGATATAAGAAGTCTAATATTTGAAGAGCTTTCATTTGGAAGAGATGTTGGACGTTTTTGTTTTGCTTGTAAATATTAGAACAATGACTAAGTAGAAGTTTTTTTTTTAAGGGGAAGTTAATTTTGGCACAAAATAAGAGAAATGCTTTAACCTTTACAGCTATAAGAAAAAGAGAAAGGGAAGGAGGGATGGAAGGAAGGAAGAAATACAAGGAAAGAATGAAGAAAAAGAAAGTGACAGAAGTAAAGAGACAAAGAGAAAGAAGGAGGGAAAAAGGGAGAAGGGGGAGTGGGGATTATATGGAGATACTTGCTCCTGAGTGTGGCTTTCAATGAAAGAAAATATTCTCTGGTAAATCCAATGTTCTTTCATGGAAATGCTCTTCAGACCACAAATGATTACTTAAATGTGATTGATTATTGTCCATATAAGCAGGCAAATATTTCTGTAGGAAGTATTTTCCAAGGCATTTGAGATATTTAAGAAATGTGAAAACATTAGAAGAAATGACAAAAAATGCAATGTGACATTTAGCCTGTAACTACCCAATAGGTGACAAAGGTGTGAAAGTGGCAAGCTGTGCCCTAAATAAAAATGAGGAAACAAGAAACCCATGCAATCAATATTGTATAGCAATAAATTTGGGCAACTGAGTAATTTCATATATATATTACTCCATGACTGAATCTTTGGACTTTTCTATAATAGTCTCAGAATTATCATTTTGAGATCTAGTTTATCTAACCCTTGTTCAATAAAAGAATCTTAAAAATATTCTTAACAGAGACTTCCAGACTATTCTTGGATAATTTTGGTCATGAATATTCTATATTTCTTGAAGCAACTTATTCCCTTGTTGCAAAACTATAATTTTTATAGTTTTTCCATTGCACTAAATTTAATCATCTCAAAACTCCCATCTATTGGTTTTAGTGATTAGCTAAAGGCTACCAGATCTTATAGATGACTCCTAGACAAAAATGAACATGAGTCTAATCTCATTCTAGGTTAACAAACCAAAAAACAAGCAAATAATAACAACAAAAGGTATAACTGACCACTTGGAGCTATCTTTGAATTAAAAATGATAGAGACAAGGAAGCTCTAGTCATATCTTGATCCAGAGCAATTATTGCTTAAGTTAGTCTTGAGTTTTCAGGGGGAAAAAACTGAATTTGGCCTCGACAATAATCCATATTCACTAATAAACTCAGCCTAAATACTTAAAGCCTGTTTCAGCTTCAGAGTCCAGAGAGGTACAGGTCTTAGAAACACAGTTTGTGAAAAGTAAAGGATGTTTGGAACAGTAGTGATGTAATAAAACCAAACTCATCAATAACTGAAAGGAACCTTTAAATGTCATCTATTTCAGTTCCCCTTGTTACATGTGGGTTGAACTGATATCTTCTAAAAAGCAACAAATTCTATGTATACAAATAGAGCAGAAGTAGAGTTTTGGTTCAGTATTTAAATGTAATAGCTATATTTTCTTTTATTTCCTTTTTGGATAAAGTGCCACAGTCAGACTACAGGGGAGAATAGAATTTGGGAATCTAGAAAGAAAAGATTTTTTTAAAAAGTGACTTGCCTTTATCTTTTTCATTTCTTCAGTCATTTTATTGAAATGTTGTCATGAATCTAAGTAATTGAAAGTTCAAAATTTTCTCTATAAATTAATTTTTTTGTCTCCTATCTTTCTCCTTCAAGGCCCATTTTCTTACTCCTTTTTTAAAAGATGAATTTTCATTTTCAATTCCAAATATATTCATAAAGAGTAAGAAAATTGTTAGAAATAATTTGGGGTTTTTCATTTATCTCACATTTTTCTGGATATATTTATTTGTAAAATACTTTTAAACTTAATTGATCATTTTATTTCATCCCAAGTCTTTGTTGTTATAGTAAGTGTTACAATTGTTGTTACAAATATAAAACACTTATTATTATTCTTTTAACCTGGAATAATCTTTTTGGAATAGATATGTTGAAGGCCATGTATCCAGACTATGCTGATTGAGTTCAAATAAAATATATTCTATAGAAGTTGCATTTATATAACTTTAAGCAATAAATCCACTTAGTCATTAAGAGAGCCATTCATTTAAGTAAAGAAAAAAGAAATTAATTTGTTTATGCATCTCAAACTCTGATGGTCTAATAGATTTTTCATTTTTTCAACTAGATATATTGATTTCTTGTAGCCAAAATTAAAATGCAAAACCTGACACTCCTAATATATTTGAAGAATTTACAGAAAAGTTGCCACATTACTATCTAAATCCAAATTATGATTTAATTCTAACTTACAAAGGCAAATTAATGGTCACTGTTTTAAATGAAATTCTCCTCACCTGGTCTTGAATTATTTTCAAAACTGAGATCTTAGCCTGATTCAAGTTCATTTAGATGTCTCTCAAAAAGTCAGTCAGTGTTCAAGGTCAAAGAGATTTGGAGAGAAAATTCTTGGGAAGGAATAAGAAATCAGTTCTACAAGGTATGATACTCCTATCTTAAATTAATGAGCACTCTTTTTTTTCATCAATAGCTGAGAATATTGAAGGAAAAAAAAAAGTCTTGACAGAATTTAGGCCCTGGCGTTGGTGGGTAGCCGATGAACATGGAGTGGATCATAGGGATCTATTAAGTAGATAGATCATATGAAGATAAGGAGTCAATATGGGAAAATCCCCATGGGGTATATTATAGAAAATGTCTTGGAAATCTCTAGGAAGATACCTGCAAAGGCAACTTGAAAATCAAGAAAACATGATGGCAAATAGTAAATATAATCATAAGGGGGCATTTGACATTGAGGAAGTTCAATAATAGGCAGCAGAGAGCACCACATTAGGTGATTACAGTAGACACACATAGTTCAGAGAAACAAGTGGTGACAGGAATTTATATAGTGTCATCAAATCCTGAGAACTCTAGTCCCCAGAAAGACTAAAGACAAAGCAACTCCAAAACAAAACAAAACAAAACAATAATACTAGGGTATATCACAAAATCTGAAGCAAATAATTTAGGGGTATATAAGAAATGGAGAGATGGACCAAGCATAAGATGGACCAAGTAATGCAAGATTCAGGATTTCATAATGAATTAAATTTGTTTAAGTACAGTTTGGAGCCAGAAGCAAGTTTGACCTAAGCTTTTGATATAAGTATAGGTTTTTAATTGTCTCTGACCTATGGATCACATTGGTCCCAGGACCTTGAGTAGGACTAAGACTGAAAGTAGACTTTAAATGACAATAATATGAGGGAATCAGGGGAAGATAACTAGACTAGTCATCTTAATTGAGAAAATAGAAGACTCCAATATCCTTTAATAGAAGGGGATTATGGAACCTGTTTTGTTCAGATTTAAATATAAAGGTTCATTCATCATTCTTTTATCAAGTGCTTTTTACATACTTACTATATCTATCATAATATAGGACATGTGATCCTCTGGTGGCATAGTGAAAAATAAAGGGAACTAAAGAGGGATAGAAGGAAGTCCTGACTTTTAAAGATCTTATATTGTAGCTAGAGACATATGAATTCCAGATATTAAGCAGTTATATAGTCATCTTCTTCAAGTGTTTTTTTCTTCATGGTCTCATTGTCTCCTCCTCTCTCTCTCTCTTTAACTGTAGACTCATAGAATACATATATAGAAGAAATTTTATAGTTTACCTAGATCAATCTCCTCATTTCATAGAGGAGTAAACTGAGACCCAGTAAGAGAGATATGAGATTGATAGATTGATAAACCTTGTTTATTTCATCTTCTTGTGAATAACTTTTTTATGAAAAACTTTGGGAGATACATAAAAATAATGACTTTTAGCCCTGGTGAAAATATGATATCATAAAAGCTGTACCTATTCCCAGAAGTTGCCTATAAAAAAAACTAAGCAAAGTAAAATAAGTAAACAATTGCCTTTAGCAGTGGCATTTGAACAATAAAGTTTAGTTGTCTATTATCATGATCTCAAGGGTGGGTAACTTATTGTAGTAGTGTCAAAAAGGAGTTCTTGACTCATCCACAAAAGAGTTAATCATCAAGTAAATCTATAGAATATGCAACAAAATGACTAAAAATGGAGCAGAGGTAAATTTAAAAGACAATTTAATCACAAATCTACAGAACTCTATGGACACATGTCATAGTGGTGGCGGGTGTTCAGAGAAAGCCATTTACTGGGATGAAGAGAGAGTTGAAAAGTGCCTGTCTTGGAAATTGCCATTAATGAAGGTTCTAATTGGTAATTAGTTTAAACTGATGTGATTTTGCTTTCAGAATGAAGGATTATGATTGTGGGACTTCTTAAATGAGTCAGTTTGATATATTCAGCAGAGTAGTGTAGGTTTATGGGGGCTAGAACCATAATCAGGAGATAACTAATTCTACTTCTGTTTTGAAGATATTCTACTTCTATGATCATGGTGAAATCACTTATGATAGGAGCTCTAATATTTTCATGTGTCAAATGCAGATAAAAAACACCTCTAGTTCATTACTGTCATAATTGTTGAAGGCTCAAATTAATAATTACTTTAAACTTTTGTCAAACTTTAGAATGATTTTTAGATAAAATATACATGTGATATAAGATGAGTGGCTGGAATTGGAACTTGACCCCAAATAAAGGCAGTAAGGAGTCATGCCTTGGAGTAAATCCTGCCTCTGATACCTGTTGACTGTGAGACCATGGGGAAAATCATTTAACCTCTCAGTTCCCAGGGCAACTGTATAATACTTCAGTCAATTTCAGAATAACCAATGCTCTGCATTGGTTGAAAGAGATTCTTTTCTCAAGTTACCAACATAAAACTCAAAAGTAATAATAGAATATATGTATACATATGTGTGTGTGAATTCTCATCCAACTCTGAATCCAAATGATTATACTTTTATCTAGCCCATATTTTTCCCTTCCTCCCTATCACATGGAGTATTTTAATAAGTACTTTGAAGAAATCTAAGTTTAACCCAAAACTTAGAAGCCTCTCTCTAAGGGTCTATGCAAGTTGTGTCATGACAAATATTGAATAACTTTTAGTTCTATTAGTAAAGAGATGGCTTACTATCATGGTTGGAGAGACTAATTAAATGCAGAGAAAGGAGTAAAATAATTTCCTTCCTAATAGACTGAATAAGTTATCTCCCTTATTTGAAAATATTATGAAGAATATTCTTTTTTTAATAGATTTTTTCGAAGTTTTTTTTGAAAGGCAATAGATCAAGTGGCTTGCCCAAGACCACACAGCTGGGTAAATATTAAGTGTCTGAGGCTGGATTTGAACTCATGTACTCCTGACTCCAGGGCTGGTGTTCTATCTACTGTACCACCTAGCTGTCCTATGAAGAATGTTCTTGAGGAGAGACTTTTACTACCATAGCAAACTATCTAAATGATAGGATTATGTTTCCAGAGTTGAGAAGCTAATAGTTGAAACTTATGGTTAGATATGTATCTAGCAATCATTTTTCTTATATGTTTTGTATGTACATTATATATGTCTTATTTTATGTTGCAAAGGAAATATAATTTATAATGAGTAATATTACAGTTTTCAAACTTATGAGCAGTGACACAAATATCACTAATGATGGATTAACAAAATCTGCTATTTCTAGATATAAAGGATATTGAGGAATTTTTTTAAGTTATTTTGTTTTATTTTTTAATTTCATGCAAAGATAATTTTTCAGCATTCATCCTTTTTGTAGGGTTTTGTTTTTGTCAAGACAATGGATTTAAGTGACTTGTCCAAGGTCACATAGGTAGTAAGTATTAAGTGTCTAAAGTGGGATTTGAACTCAGGTCCTCCTGACTCCACAGTTGGTGCACTATTCACTGTATGACCTTGCTGCCCCTTTTTTTTACCCTCCCTTCCTCCCTTCCCTCTCCCCTCCCCATGACAGTGAATATTTGGTATAGTTTTTACATATGCAGTTATGTTGAACATTTTTCATATTAGTCATATTATGAAATAATAATCAGACTCAAAAAGATAAAAACACCTTTTTAAAAGTGAAAATACTATGCTTTAGTCTGCATTAAGGCCCCATAGTTTTCAATCACAAGTCTCTTAGAATTGTTCTTGATAACTGAACTGCTGAGAGGAGCAAAGTCTATCATAGTTGATCTTCACACAAATGTACCTGATAATAAATACATTCTTTCCTGGACCTGTTCACTTCACTCAGCATCAGTTCATGCAAGTCAATAAAGGATATTGTTAATGTAAAATAATGTAACATATATATTTATAATAATATAATAATAATACATAATGGGGCAGCTAGGTGGCATAGTGGATAAAGCACCAGCCTTGGAGTCAAGAGTACCTGGGTTCAAACCTGGCCTCAGACACTTAATAATTACCTAACTGTGTGGCCTTGGGCAAGCCACTTAACCCCATTTGTCTTGCAAAAAAACCACTAAAAAAATAATAACACATAACAAGGGTAGCTAAATTACTATGTCTTTATCTCTTGGATATAACTTACTATGAGCTACTTTTATTCTGTCTTTATTCACTCTAAAGTTTACTTTTATTGACCAAGAGATGCTATATCAGAATTGAGCATTTCTACCTGTTTTGTTACATTATTTTTCTATACATCC
This sequence comes from Macrotis lagotis, assembly GCF_037893015.1. Lineage (NCBI taxonomy): Eukaryota > Metazoa > Chordata > Mammalia > Peramelemorphia > Peramelidae > Macrotis > Macrotis lagotis. The sequence continues at coordinate 819,536,866 of NC_133658.1, read as the reverse complement.
CAAGAGGCAGTATATCTTTCATTTGCTCCTTCTCTTTTTCTTTAACAAAGAATTAAAATATTCTTTTCTGTAACTGACAATTCCCCTTACTAGTCTAACCTCATTTTGCCTTTAGCACTCCTGCAACAATTATGAGAGACCCTTTTTATGACCTTTAGCCTGACTCCCTGGAGGATTTTAGATCAGAACTTCATATATATTATTTCTCTGAATTCTATGAAATGGGCTCCTCCAAATTCTTGACTTGTATGTGCAAAGTTTCCAATCATTTCCATCCCACAAACCATTTTTTTCCTGTTCTAAGAATGGTATAAAATCCCTCTTTCCTCATCCCTACAGTATGTGAAAGATGAAATTGCCATTAAAGCACAAGAATATTTTTGCCTTGATTTTTGAAGAAGAATTCTTATGGATGACTGGATAATTGCCATTTTGAAATTGAAAATGATTCACATTTTAATCTCTAATGTCTTGGAAGATTCTGATGCCATCAATCAGAATAAGAAATTTAAGATGAATAGGTTTTAGAGAGAGATAAGTACATTTTTGTACATTGTTTGACTCTAATGACTGGGGAAACATATAGGCAAAGATACCCAGCAGACTTGTAAATGTTGGACTATAGCTAAGGAAAAAAATAGATTTGGATAGAAAGATTTAGGAATTATTTCTGCTAAAGTGGTGATTGAGTGTATTGAAATGGATGACTTCAAGAAGAAAGAGAATGTATCAGACCAGATGGATTTTAAACTTTGAGGGGACCCATGTTTTTTAATGACAGATTTTATTTACTTTGAGTTTTACAAATTTTCCCCCTATTCTTGCTTCCCTCCCCCCATCCCCCCACAGAAAGCAGTCTGTTAGTCTTTACATTGTTTCCATGGTTTGCATTAATCTAAGTTGAATGTGATGAGAGAGAAATCATATCCTTAAGGAAGAAAAATAAAGTATAAGAGACAGCAAAATTACATGATAAGATATTGTTTTTCTAAATTGAAGGTAATAGTCTTTGGTCTTTGTCCAAACTCTACAGTTCTTTCTCTGGATACAGATGGTATTCTCCTTCGCAGATAGGCCCAAATTGTCCCTGATTGTTGCACTGATGGAATGACCAAGTCCATCAAAGATGATGATCACCCTTCTGTTGCTGTTAGGGTGTATAGTGTTTTTTCTGGTTCTACTCATCTTGCTCAGCATCAGTTCATGCAAATCCTTCCATGCTTCCCTGAATTCTCATCCCTTCTGGTTTCTTTTCCTTTTTTTGGTTAATATGATTTTATTTATACATTACTAAAATATTCTTGTTTAAGAGTAAATGTAATACCCCCTATCCCACAAAAATATAGAACCTAATGAGAAATAAAGTAAAAGAAAGAGGAAAAAATGTGTTTCAGTCTGTGTTCTGATACCATCATCTCTGTCTCAGATAGATCATATTCTTTATCGTAAGTTCATCACAGAGGTTACTGCCTTATTCTTCCACAGTTGTTATTGATTATTGTAATTCCCTCCTTCCATTCCTACCCACTACCATATATTATATTTTCTCTCTCCTTTCACTCTGTCCCTCTTCTAAAATGTGCTATAGGGTAGCTGAGTGGTGCAGCAGACAGAGTACTGGCCCTGGGGCCAAGAGGCCCCAAAGCCACATACCACCCCAGAGGCCCAAGCAACCACCCAGCCCCATGGTTGAGGGGACCCATATTTAAGTGGTAAAAGAGAGTGATGAGCAAGTTATTAAAAAGGAACAGTCAGAAAAGAGGGAGAACTTACAATGTAATATAATGAAAACCAAGGTAGGAAAGAAAAACCAGAAGTGACATAGTATTAGGTGCAGCTGAGAGGACAGAAGGATGATGATTGACAAATGATGAAAAAGTTAGGGTAAATAATATGGATATATTCCATATTGCAGGGATTGACAAGTGACTGAGTGGAGACAGAGAAAAAGGATAACATTTTTCTAGAAAATTAGCAGTAAAAATAAGTGTCAAAACAAAATGACTTTTAGTTCCTCTGACTCCAAGCTTCTCTTGGAAAAAAAATTATTTTATTTCCATTTGAAAGTTTATGATTTCCACATTTTTCTACCATCCTTTCTTCCCTCTCCCCTCCCGATGGCAGTGAGCAATCTAGTAAAAGGCATACTTGCACAATGTACAATACTTGTACAATCATGTTTAACATATTTCCATATTAGTCATGTTGTAAAAAAGGAATTGGAACTAAGGGGGAAAATCATGGGAAGGAAAAAAAAGAAATTTGAAAAATTGAAAATAATATGCTTTGTTCTGCATTCAGAATGCATTTTTGTTTTGTTTTGTTTTTTTCTTTCTGGATGTAGATGTCATTTTCCATAATAGGGCCCTTAAGATTAAACTGAGAGGAGCTTCATCTATCATAGATAATCCACGTCACAATGATGTTGTTAATGTGTACAATATTCTCCTGGTTCTGCTCATTTCACTCAGCATCAGTTCATGCAAGTCTTTCCAGGCTTTCTAAAGTCCAGCTGCTCATGATTTCATGAAGAACAATATTATTCTGTTACACTGATATACCATAAATTGTTGAGTCATTCACCAATTGATGGGCATTCCCTCAATTTCTAATGTTTTGCCAAAAAGATCCATTTTGAAATGAAGTAGTGATGTGGGAACAATTACCAGAATATAAGAACAATAGTCCAGAAGACCTGACTTCAAACAGATACTTACCTCTGTGATACTGATTTTTTATAAATTTAGAATACAATAAGAATCTACTTCACAAAGTTGTTGTGAAGATCAAGAGAGTTCATATATGCAAAACACTTTCTAAACCTTGAAATGTCATATAATAACTAGCTATTATTAATATAATTATAATATGATAATAAAATATTAATTGTAGTAATATTTAATTATACTTATAATTAAAAACAAAGCTTCCATTCAACAGTTGTTATATAACCTCACAAAATGGAACACAATAATCACAGAACTAAAAGTGACTGTCATACAGAGGTCAATGGAGGAAAGCCATGATAAGTAGGGCTCATCACAACAAAAGGAAGAATGATAAAAAAATAGAAGTCAAATATGACATTAGCCTATTCACATCTTACCATCTACTTCTCTCAGAGGAAGAGAAAATGAATTGATGATACAATGAGGGCAAGAAGAGAATCTCCAGGTTCAACTGATATAATTCCAAAATATCCTCCAACTCACTGGGTGGACTCTGGCAAATTTCTGCCAGGATATGAAGAGTCATCACACAGAATGGGAAGGTAAAGATAGGTTGCAATTTCACTTATTGAAGCAACCATCAAAAAGGAGATCACAAATACATTTGAGTATTTAACAATGAAAAGAAGAGAGAGAAAAAGGGCTGTTACTTTCATGGGAATGGTCAAGTTGTGGGAAGGAACTGAATACTTGTCCATCAGTCAAATGAGTAGCCAATAGATAATCAATTTGAATCAAAAATAAAGAATATATGTACATATTCTTTCTCTCCAAAGAGCATTATTAATGGGAAGTTCATGTAAAAAGAAAGCCAATACTTCTGATCCGTTTTTTAGCATCTTACTTTTGAAATTTCATTAAACACAACTGTTATTTTTCAAAAGCCTTCACAATTAAAGAGGAAAGACAGGCAAAAATGAAATATTAACAATTTTGGATAATCTCAATTTTGATGAAATTGCCACCTGTTTAATGACTCAAATCTCTTAATAGGGAGATTAGATAGAAAGTAGACTAACTGTATCAAAAAGCAAGCATTAGGGGGCGGCTAGGTGTTGCAGTGGATAGAGTATCCACCCTGGAGTCAGGAGTACCTGAGCTCAAATCTGACCTCAGACACATAATAATTACCTAGCTGTGTGGCCTTGGGCAAGCCATTTAACCCGCATTGCCTTGCAAAAACTTAAAACAAAACAAAACAAAAAGCAAGTATGACAATAGATAAGAGAAAAATAGGAAAATTCAGTACCTCATTTCTGGGGTGTTTTTTTTTGGTGGGATTGAGAAGTCCAAATAAGCTTTCTTTCAGTTAGTTGAAATTTACTAAATTTACTAAAATTGGCATTTCTTTGATTTTTAACATGTTCAATGTCATTCTCATCAGATGACATTGCACTATATCTTTTTTTTCGTAAATCTAGTCAGCAGGTCTCTTCTTGATATCAGCATCATCATTCTAAATATCAATTAAAGTACTATAAAGACTTTATAGCATATGTGTGTGTGTATGCATATATGTATGTATTTGATGCTATTTGCTGTTTTTCCAAAAATGTCCCATATTGTGCATTTTGAGTAGTATTTTTAAAATAGTTTTCCCTCTATGCTACATTGTCAAGCTGGCAGGTAACACCACTACTGTTGTCAGTTGTCCTACCCTTCATTATTCCCTTTCCTTTTAATTTGTGACTTCATATTCATAAATTTGCAGGAAATCAAGTTAACCTTATTTGATTGAATTGTGCCATAAAGAGAAAGTAAATGGACTCTGAATGATGACCTAAAGAGCTTATCCATGAGTAAAGTGAATCAATAATCTTGAATGTATTGTACAGCATCTCTTCTGGCTGCCCTCATCCACTCATTCCCTCTGCTCCTTTCTTGGATTCTTTGTTGTGTTCTAGGCATTTAAGATAGACAGAAAAGTGAATTTCCAAATGAAAATATTATGATTGTATGAGTTTATGTTGGCTCCAGTTATTTTATAAGATGCATTAAAGGGGAAACTCAGGCTTAAGGATCAAAGCCCAAGAAGTTAGTTGTATTTTCTTTGATTCTTAAGAAAATAAGAAGTGTAGTCCACTAAGGAAGCAAGAACTAGTTGGAAGTTCAGAAAGTTATAGTGTTTCCTTGAGATCACTGAATTTCTTTCATCTAACTATAGAGTATAGTAATATCATTTGCTCAATCAACAAAGCATTTATTAAACACCTTCTATGTGCCAGGCTCTGAAGATATAAGTACAACGAATGAAAGAGTTCTAGAGGGGAAGACTGGTATAATAAAGGTTTAACAAAGGCATAAAGTGAATAATTGCTACACACATATATTCATCTCTTTATTGCATGGACACATAAAGTAGCTAAAAATAAAGTACTTTGTGAGGCAGGGTACTAGGTAGTCGGCACTGGGAAAAGTTCCATGAAGATATTTAAAGTATAAGCTCTTCATGGGCAGGACTCAACATTAGCTTTGATTCTTTTAATAGTTTAATTTAATACCTATAATATGCCTAATATGCCCTTGTTTATGGAGGAGTTTAGGAAGAACTGTTAAATGGTGAAATGTTACTTAATACTAATCAGACAACTAAAGCAATCAATTGAAATCACCAGATTTCACTACATATATTATAGAGTAATTCATGGGTCAACTCTTGATTACTTACCCCAGTTCATGGATATGGAAGATAGTTTCTTCATTTCATTTGAAAGAGGACCCTAATAAGCAAAATTCAGTGCAACCTAGGACAATCCATACATGAAAAATCATTCATCATATAATATATCTGATGAATCCTTCCAGGGAAATGGAGGGCTACTGCCACCCTAAATAGCCCATTCAAATTTTCTATAAATCTAATCATTAGGAATTCTCTCTTGATATCAAGCCTAAATTTGTGTCCATATCTCCCATTCACATCTCCAACTTGTACCTTCTTTGGTTAGTCAAAATAATTTAAACTCTTTTCCAATGACAGTTTTTATTTGTACTCCTCACACCAGAGGATTTGAACTTCTTACACCAATAGTGTGGGAAAGACATTTGGGGGTGCAGTGGATAAAGCACCAGCCCTGGAGTCAGGAGGACCTGAGTTCAAATGTGATCTCAGACATTTGACAATTACCTAGCTGTGTGACCTTAGGCAAGTCACTTAACTCTACTACTTGAAAAAAATAAATTGTAACTTAAAAACAAGGTGCTTTAATATTATTATCATGTTTCATTATTCCTTTTGCTCAGAGTATTCTTTCATAACATGGCTAATATGGAAATATGTTTAAAATGATTGTGCATGTATAACCTATATCGGATTACTCACTGTCATCAGGAGGGGTGAGAGAGGGCGAGGAGGAAGAAAAGTGTGGAACTCAAAATCTTAAAAAAATGAATGTTGATACCTATAAATATATTTAATTTGAAAAAATAAAAATTAAAAATGTTATTTTTGTTTTGGAATAGGCTGATGATACTTCTAAACTCATTATACGTTATAAAGAGATAATATGGAAGAGTAGAAAGGAGATAGGATCTGGAATCAGAATACCTGGGTTTACTACCTCTGCTACTTTCTAACTTGGACATGTCATCTAATTTTATTGGGTTTTAGTTTCCATATTTGAAAATAGATCACTTATCCTTTTGGAAAGAATTTTAAAAGCATTATAGCGTCTCCATTTCACATAATTTGTGATTTATTAGAGAACAGATAAACTAAGAGACATCTTAGAACTCCTTAAAGCTCTGTGATTCTCTGGTTTGGATTTTATCTAAAAGAAAGTAGAAAATAGAAGTAGGAATTCAAGAAATAGATGCCATTAAAACAATGACATTTTGAATGGATTTGGAAGTGTTACAAAATAACATATAGAAAAATAGGACATTTATTTGAAGATTTAAATAAATATCAAAACAGTTGATATGACACATTACAGATGTGAAGAAAGTATTTCACACAATCAGCATAGCCTAGCTCATTTGCTTAAAAAAACTGAACTAAATTAATGTTATATTGATACTTTTTGCTTTTACACCTCTAACTTCACAGTATTCCCAAAATACAGAAGATTCTTTTATGGCAAAGAAAACAAATATATGAGCAAAACTAAACTGATTCACTGATGAAATCCAAGACCTCTAAGCAATTCACATAACTGAATAAAATGAAGAATGAGCTACCAATAAATTACTGGGCAAAAGAATTCAAGTTTTCAAAAGAAGAAATGTGTACTATCAAAGATGGTATTGGAAAAATTTTAATAATATACCAATGAGAGAATTGCAATTCAAAACAATTAGGCTTTATCTCACACTTATCAATTTGACAAAAAAAAGTTTAAAGATGAAAACAAGCTATATATTGAAAGGGTAGTGAGTAGGAAAAAGAATGTACAAATTGAATGTTAAAGCTGTAAATTGATCTTTGGGAAAGAATTTGGAATAATGTGAGAAAATGTACATAATCCTTGAATCTTAAGCTTTTCCACTATTTGGTCCAATGCCTTACATGTATTACAATATTAGGAATAACCTTTTTTGTACTAAAAAAAAGTGAAACCAGAGTGGCTGTTGTTGATTGAAAAATCAGACAAAATCACGAGAAATCTTGTTTGAACTTATATAGAATACAGAAAACAGAAAAAAGAATAAATATAAATTTAATGACAAAGTAATTTAAGTAAAAATAAAAATTCTAAAAAGCATCAGAATTCAAATTTTCAAATAGGGTTATGAAGAAACAACACTTCTTGTTAGGAATATAATAAACCATGTGTGTAGACTACTGCAAAAGTTTTCCAATATAATTACATTTAACATTTTTATTAGAATTATTTGATAATGCAAAAAAGTTTATTAAGGCTAACTTATTTTTATAGCAAAATAGCAACACATAATTTCATTTGATATCATAAAAACATTGGGTTGAGGTTAATTTTATCAGACTAAACATTTAGTTTGATTTTAATGGAGTTTGATTTTTTTATTGATTAAGTGAAAAATATTTATTTTTCCATAACTGCATCCAAGATTAAAAGGCTGTGAATTTTATTTCTCAGTACTATATTATTTAGTTAATACAATGAAAATTAGAAAGCAATTTAAAGACAGAATGTTAATTACTTATGGATGATTTTTCTGTGCATCCATTTTGAAAGCTCATCTCTGAGGCCATTTGAATGATTCTCAAAAAAAAAGTGTATTCTTCCAAATAAAATTGATTAACTAAAAGATTATGAGTGAAAAGAGGCTATACCACAGCAAACTAAATATTTAGGGTTTTGTTGGATTTTAATAGCTACCTATTTAGTGACTGGTTCTGATTTTCATTTTTATGAGCAAGCATGTAGCCATATTCACTGGACCCTCTCTAAAATATGAGTATCATAAAACAAAAATTAAACATAGACTGGATGATCTTGAATCATATCTAAGAGGTTTGGTTTTTTTTCACTTATGTGATAACCAAGGAACCTTATGAAACTTTTCCTCCAAGGATAAGATCCCATAGAATTTGTGTTAAAAGTAACTTGCTGGGGTGGCTAGGTGGCGGAGTGGATAAAGCACCAGCCTTGGAGTCAGGAGTACCTGGATTCAAATGGGGTCTCAGACACTTAATAATTACCTAGTTGTATGGCCTTGGGCAAGCTACTTATCCCCATTTGCCTTGCAAAAACCTAAAAAAAAATTAAAAGAAATAAAAGTAACTTGCATTGTGAAGTCCTAGCATATTGAAAATTTACACATAAAAACTAGATAAATTAAATTCTAATTAAGTATAATTCAAATAAACAAATTTGTTTCTTGTTTTTGTAGGAAAAACTCACAATAAATAAGAGTAAAACTAGTGCCCATTTATTCCAAAATAGAAAAAATAATGAATATGCCCTTTTAGAAACATATTTTGCTAATTTCATACAAACAGTACAGTACAGAAAATGAATTTAGTCATACTTACCATAATATGAAAAATTTGTATTCATTATTCACACCATCTTATATAATATCCTAAAGTGTTTCTTGAATTGTACTGAGCATATTGAGTCTATTTTTATTCATCTGGAAAATGGGGATAATAATAGTAGCATTTCATATCTAATATTGTTCTTATGAAACACAAATGAGATTTTATTTGTAAAATGCTTTGCAAAATGTAGAGATACAAATATGCATTGTTATTATTAGTAGATTGATTCATCTCATTTAGTTTTTTCATTAAATTAGTGTTTTAGTTTACATAAATAAAAATGAGGTGGTATTGTCTGTACTAATAGAATTATTCATGCAGATATTTTGGTTTTATAAAAGTTTGTTTTAATTTATTTAATTTGACTGATTAAGCCTTTCAAAAACTGCCTGGACCTTACTTTTATTAATAAGTAGGGTAGATATTTCTGCCATATTAATTATATCCAGGTATTTGACTTGAATTCTACCTATTTTTTTTATAATTATTGATTAAAAAAAGACTGAATAACATAGGACCAATGATAGATCTATGGTATACTCTTCTAGAAATCTCCCTTCTGGTGAGTATTAAAGCATTATTTCTACATTTGACACCTGCTTATTTAACAAGCTATTATTCATTTAACTGTCACCTGTGGTTCCAAAAAGCTGGTTCACATTCAGTAGCCACATTCCTGTAAAACTATTTTGGCAGATGTGCTAAAAAAACAGTTGAGGGGCGAACAGGCATCAGACTTTAAGGGGGATGCCTATCCTAAGTATGTGCATATTTCTGCCTGTGGAATGTATGGATGAAAACAATTTGTTCTAACTACCATGAAGGTTGCTGAAGCTGGTGCTATGGAATGCTTAGAGTTTAGTCATATAGCAAAGATGCCAAGGTCATCCACCATGTCCCAGGCCAGTCATCTTCACTGTTTGATGGGTCTGGAGGGGAGAGTGAGGCTGATAACATTGTGAAACCCTGCTTCATTTAACTCTGACTCATGTGCCAGTCACCCATCCTGATGTCATTGGTCTTCAAAAAATGGATGAGCTACATTCATCTAATTATACTATCTACCAATTCATATTTGTCTGTCTTGTGCTTAAGGATATAATGAGTATCTTTTACCAAATACTATGATATGATAATAGTATTTAATAAACTTATCATCCAACCAGAAAAGGCAATAAAATCAGCCAGCTTGATTTATTTTTGAAGAACCCAAAGGGTATCTTTGTAATCATTGTTCCTCTTTATAAGTATTCAAACAAATTTCTCTTAAGGATCTCTTAAAATATTTTGCTAGGAATTGAAGGCAAGTTTGTTGATTTATAGCTTAGGGTTATCACCTTTTTTCTTGTTTGTGAAAATAAAGATAATACTTCTCATTCCATTCAACATTTTTCAAAATTTTTCAAGCATCATAGATATTAGTTCAAAAAAATATCTTTTTTATATTTTCAGTGCAATCCACTATATTTTGGCTAGCCCTAATGACAGATACATAAACTCATGTTCTTCACACTGTACTTGGGACATTTTCTATCATGCCTCAGAAACCATTGCATCCTAGAACTTCATTCTGGACCTGGAAACTACATTGGAAGTACAATTTATCCCTGTGGCTTTTTCCTCAGATTGAATGACTTCTCCCTGAAGCTGAATTTAAGGAGGATACATAGAAGAGACATAATATTTCCTCGCCAGTCTGTGCTCTGGATTTTTGTCCCTCTAATCCAGTCAAAGTTCAATAAGAGAAAAGGGACAGAATAAGATCACAATCAACTAAATAGATCAGGAAGGAATCTTCACTGACAAGTAATGTTGAAGAGCCCAGTGACTGCTCTGGGTCTTGAAGAAAAAAGCAAGATTTTCACTGATAGAGAATTTTGGCATTTCAGGTATGATGGGTAGCCTAAATGCACAGAGGAGTTAAGATAGAGACTGAGATCAGAAAGTAGCAAGTACTTGCCTTGTTGCAGTCTAGACTGTATAAAAAGGAATATAGTGAGGAAGACCAGAAAGACAAGCTTAGTCATATTTTGGAGGATGCTAAATGCTAGAGTCAAGAGGTTACATTGTGTCTCACATTCATTGAGGAACCATTGAAGGATATTTTAGCTGGGAATTGAAATAGAAGTATTTATTATGGCAGTATAGATTTTTAAGAGGAGAGATTGGAGATTAGCTCATAACATGTGAAGGACTAATTATGAGGAACTTAATGAGGCTGAATGGCTTGTATTCCTGTATGGGAAGAAGATACTGATAACTCATAGGGATTTTCTCATTTATAAGAGAAGTTAGAAGGAGCATATATAGACAAGGGACAGGAAAGAGCTGAATATAATGGTATAATAGAGTAAAAATATGGATTCAAAGGATGATAAAGGAAAGTACTGAGAGGAAGAGAAAGGAGACGAAGAAGGGGATAAGATATTTCATATAACAAGTCAAGAAAAAGCTTTTATAATTGGAGTGAAATGGGGAAGGCAAGAAAGAATGAGCCAGTCTTCATTCTTCAAAAAATGGCTCAGAGAGTAAATAACATTCACATTTAATAGGGTATAGGAAACTCTCTTACCCTAGAGAAAAATGAATGGAAAGAGATGGAATAAGAGGGGGAACGGGGGGGGGGGGGAAGGGGGGAGTAGGTGATAGAAGAGAGGGAAGATTATGAGAGAGGGTACTCAGATAAACACATTTCTGAACAGGGACAGGATGAACAGAGAGAGAGAACAGATAGATGAGAGTGTGTGGGGGTGGAATAGGGTGGAGGAATATCCAGGTAATGATAGCAACGGTGGGAAAAATGTTGAAGCAATTGCTCTGGTGACTATGCTGGGGAAGGCAACTCATCTCAGAGACAGAGCTGTTGGAAATAAATCTTTAATTAAACTGAGAGGGAGGATACTTGATATTATAGTCTTTCCATCAATAATTCTGAAAACATTGAATGCTTTAGCAATGTTTAAATGCATAAAATAAAACACAAAGAACAAAGAAACCCAATAATACTAAAATACACTTAACAAGTTTAAAAATGTTCACAGGTTTCCTAATTTAATGACCCATCTTGTAGTAGCCAGTTTAGTGAAAAAAGCATTGGTTCTAGAGTCAAAAAAGCTCATCTTCATGAGTTCAAATCTAGCCTCAGACATTACTAACCATGGCCAAGTTATTTGATTCTGTTTGCCTCAGTTTCTTTATATGTAAAATGATCTAGAGAAGAAAATGACAAACCATTTTAGTATCTTTTCCATAAAAACCCCAAATTGGGTCATGAAGAATTGACTTGAACAATTAAACATTAAAGTGGCAACCTGCAGAAAATACCCAGATTTAAGAATCAGAAGACAAAACTCCTTTCTCTTTTTCTTACTAATTTTGTGATAAGTCACTTCACATTACTCAGTTACCTTCTCTCCTACATGAAGAGATGAAGAAGAATGACCTTTAAGGAGCCTTTTAAGTTTTTCAGTTTATGGAAGATTAAATCTTAAACATTCAGGATTATGATGTTTTAAGATTTACAATAGTAAAAGTTTAGGAAGGGAGAGAATATGGTTAATTGAAAAAAAGCCAAAGAAAATGCATAGTTTCGATTTATTTAAGGTAGAAAATAGCACAAGTGAAGTTTTTGTTAATGAATCAATGGTATAAATATTAATTATCATTCTTTTGTCTTTGAGTCCATCAATACTTTTGTGAGCATGAGCATAGTTCTGAGTCTTCACTCTATAATCTACTAATTTTGCCTTGCTTGAATTCTCCAACTGTTGTTTTTAGGGGGAAAATGTACGTGAACCTCAAATAACTTGTGCCTAGGCCCATAATCCAGAAATAGTTACAAGTATTGACTATCAGCAGCTATTGTTAATAAAGTATTCATATTCCACAATTGACAACATGTTTTAACTTGCTTCCTCAGTAAGGAATTCACATTTTATCTTGAATCTGTTACCATGTGTGTGGGGACCATATATTGAAAAGTATCAAAACATTTTTTAGTTTGGAAGGGCATTTTCAGATGATTTTTTCAAATTCATTTTATATTTTTTATAGATGAGGGAATCATCTATATAAAGGTGAAGAGAATTGATGAAATTCACAGTTGTTTGCCATCAGAGTTTAAAGGAGAATTCATAGTTCTCTTTTTTTAATAGAATGTGCATATACTCCATGCTATGACACATTTTTGTGAGATTTACAGCAAAATCTCTCAGTCTTAAATAGATATTTTCCTGCTCATAACTGAATATAGAAAATTTTACAGTAATCCTTCTGGGGAATTTGTGTATTTTTATGTTGATGAGAACACTGTCAGACTTTCCCTCTGATGTTGAGGAAAGAGATATTTCCATGTAGTCGATAAAGAGCTTATTCTGAGTCAGAAAGACTTGTGTTCAAATCTTTCTTCTGACACATAATGACTGTGACTTCACTTAACTATGCAATGTCCTAGTAACTAATTTAAGACCACAAGTTGCAGAACAGATGTGATTCTACATTTGTAGATGGAATTTCCTCATCTCAAGTTCCTTATATTAACAAAATAACATGGTGAGAGAGAGAGAGAGAGAGAGAGAGAGAGAGAGAGAGAGAGAGAGAGAGAGAGAGAGAGAGAGACCAGAGTTGACAGATTACTGGACAGTTCCCAGTGTGCCTGGGTGCTATGAATGATAAATGAAGAAAGTTATAATCAGTATGTTTTGAATTAACAATGAACTTTACCTGAAACAGTGATCAGAATATGTTACTTTTCAAAGATAGAAGTGCAATCAGTTAGAAAGAAGGGCAAAGAAGACTATCAGTTAATTCAAGAATTTTGAGATCTCTTCAAACAGAATTCAAATCAAAGGAGTTGTTATATTATATATGTACACACATATATAAATATACATGCACACACACACACACACACACACACACACACACACATATATATATATATATATATATACATATATATATATATTGTTTTCAATTTATTTTTTCGGCCACATTAACCGGGTGCTAATTTTGTCTAGCTCTGGCTGGAATGGGGAAAAACAATTCTGCATGTTGTTTTCTGGATATGCAATCACAGATTACCTTGAGGAGGCTAGATGGCAAAATAAATATCCTGCATGGCCTGGAGTCAGAATCATCTGAGTTCAAATCCAGCCTCAGACACTTACTAGCTGTTTGACCTTTTGCATGTCATGTAATACAATTTGCTTAAGTGTTTTTTTTTTTATCTTTAAATGAGCTGGAGAAGGAAATGGCAAACCACTGCCAAGAAAACCCTGAATGAGGTTACAGTTATCAAAGTCGACTGAAATGTCTGAACAACAATCCTTACCCTTTCAATTTACAAATGAGGAAATAGAGATTGTTACTTAACCAAGATCATAAATATATTAAGCTCCAGAATCAAAAATTGAAACAAGCTCTGATTTCCAATATACCTCACTGTTTTCCCATTCATTAAAAATAAGTGCTCACATTTGTATAGCATTTTAAGTTTGCAAAGTGTTTTCTTTCCCAACTGAACCTAATGAAGTAGGTTGTATGAATATTTTTACACATTTTACAGATGTGAAAACTGAGGGTTTGTGAATTTGTATGGCTTTTAATCAACAAAAGTATAATTAAGTTTTGGAGATAGAATTTAAAACAAGTTTTCCTGACTAGGAAATGCTCTCTCATGATTCAGTAGTGCCATCCTAATTCTTCTATATAAGGCAGGATATAATAAATGCTGAGTAAATTGTGACTATCAAGTTTTGAGCTTAAAAAATATTAGGAGAAAGGAAAGTTATTATGGAGATTTGCATAAAATTCTAGTTTGAATCCCAAGCTGATGATAGTTTTATGATACTTGAAAAGTTACTTAAATTTTCTGAACTTTAGGTTACTTTATAAGATTATCATCTAAATTTAGAAAGATTTTCAGCTTCACAGGTAAACTCCCACTAATGAAATTGACCAATTTTCCAAGACAATGGTGAGATCAAGAGATAAGGGGGAACAAGGTTGAAAGATGGGTTTTAGAGAGTAGATGGATTTTATGTAGTAAGGTGAAAAGAGTGATGGATTTGACGTTAGATTAGCAGCATTCATCTTCTGTCTCTGCTGTTTACTATCTGAATGAACTTGCATAAAACATTCAACTTCTCTGGGTCTCAGTTTCCTTAATTGTAAAATAAAGAAGTTGGACTTAACCTCTAAGGCCTTAGCACTAATCTATGCTATATGCTATACTTGATTTAGGGTTAGAATGATCTTTCCAAGTCAAGTTATTTATTTCACAGATAAGGAAACTGAGACCTAGAAAACAGACAACTGAAATTCAGAAAGTTTAAGCCCTTGATCAAAGTCACACAACCAATAAGTTTCTAAGGTAAGATTTTTAACTCTGAGCTTCCAGAAACCAGGATAATGTCCTATCTATATTACCACATTATTGCTGGATTCTTGATGTGAGTGAAACTTTCTTTATCTATCCAATAAACATTTGAAAATATTGAATTGGAAATCAGAAGAGATATTTGTCAAATACTCAAGTAACACCAAAATTGAAACCATGAAAGAAAATGAAAGTGACAAAACCAAAAGAGCAAAAAGTTAGAGAAGAGACTTAATAGCTCAGAGCCTCGGGGGAATTGTCATGATTCTAAAGTAATATGAATGAAGGGGACAGATCTTTTGATACTTCTAGGTAAGAATAATAAGGGAGTAGGTTTGGGGAGAAAGGAATTTAAACCAAGACCAAAGTCTTCAAATTTTTAAAAAAACGTGTCTTATATACAACATAATATTGCTATCTCTTTTATTTTCTCCTCGAGGATATGATTTCTCTCTCAACACATTCATTTTCCATCAATGTATAGCATAGAAACAATGTAAAGATTATCAGACTGCCTTCTGTGAGGGGGGATGGGGAGGGAAGGGAGAGTGGGGTAAAATTGCAAAATTCAAAACCTTACAAAAATGATAAGTAGAAACTACTATTGTATATAATTGGAAAACTAATGAAATATTTCAAAAGCTTATTGAATTCTTAGAATATTAGATTTAATTCAAATAGCAAACCCGATCACCAGTCTGTCCTAAGTCAGGCACAACCCCAGACATCTTGCTTCTGCTTTACTAGACATCATTAGCAGGAAAAAAAAACAAAAAAAAACTTAAGCAGCAAGGTATTGTCTACAGAATACAGGTGATAAACATCTCAAATCCCCTGTATTTTTATACAGCACAATTCCAGATTCTCTTGGAAATTCTTAGAAAAGATCAGTCATTCTGCTCATACTTGAGAAGTTGCTTTATAAACTTTCTATTAAATATTGCTATGCACCTAGAGAAGTTGGAGTAGGGAGTAATTTTTTTTTCAGTTCAATCTTTCATGAATAATTTAATAGAGACTGCTCTCATTGCCTTGGCATTTCAAATTCCATAAGCACAACTAGAAAGTCTTTTCTGACTTCATTTGTTAATCTTTTGTAAAAAGAAACTTTTTTAAGTTTTCTATATGGTAAAACAGTAACTTAAGTTGTTATTACAGGATTGTGAAAGAATTCAATCTGTGGTCTCAATTCAAAATCCAGTTCTGTTGCTTAAATGAATTTAGGCTTTTAATTCTGGACCTGTTTCTTCATTTTGAAAATGAGGGAGGGGAATTAAATCAGGGATTATTAACCTAGAGTTGGGTTGATTTGGTCAATCAGTCTACTTATTTGCTCACATAAACGTACATTACATATATGTTACCTGCACACACACACACACACACACACACACACACACACACATATATATATATATCAGTATAGAATGTATATATGAATGCATTTATATTTATGTATGTATGTAGATAGATAACATTTAGATAAATATTTTAATATTATTGATTTACTTTATAATTGTATTTTTTTTAGTCATTAAAAGCAATTCTATGCTTTCTAAAAATTTCATTAGCTGACAAAGAGTTTCAAATGGTCAAAATCCATGAATTAAGTATTTTCCAAATTACTTTCCACATCTAATCTTATGAAACATAGAATTTGTATAGCACCTCACATATGCCATCTCATTTCTTCCTCCCAATAACCCTGTGAGGTAGGTCCCATTTTGCAGGTGAAGGAACTGGGCTGAGAGAGAGTAAGTTACTTAACCTTTGTTCACCCAATTAATAAGCACCTTAGGCAAGAATTGAATTCAGATCCTGATTCCAAATTTAGTCTAATCACCATTCCATCCTTCTGCCTATAAATATCCAAAGAAAGAAATTTTGTGAATGACAATTCGAGGCAGATTAGGGATGTGTGAAACCTAGAAATCTTGGGAAATAGATTAGCTAGTGCAGAATAAGAAATCTGAGTAAGTCCCAGAAACCAGTTATAGCAAGATTTCTAGAGCTCTGGCAACTGAGGGACAGCACAGCTATTTTGTGGAAGGCAATAGGTTATAAAACAGTCAAGCGGGTAGTGAAGATCAGATGTGTCCAGAGGTAAGTAGCTGTTAAGTGTGCCAGCAGCAGGTAGAGCAAAGTGTCAAATGAGTCAAGTGGTAAGTATGATTGGTGGTCAAGGCATATAGGGAAACAGATGCCCAGAAAATGCAATTTAGTAGAGAGTCCCAGACTCTAGGAGAGTTGTCATGGACTCTATCTCAGAGTAAATGGCATGTGAAACTTGAAAAAGATATTGAAAAGATCTGAGGTATGGGCAAAGTAGGTAGAATGGCACAAGTTTCAGAACTCCATTGCAGTGGAGAGACAAGTGTTTAGTAAAAAGAATCAGGATGCAAGATTGGAGTGAGATTAGCTGAAAAGGTAAAGATTCTGAGTCATTTAAGGCTTTATATATCTCCTGTCTAATGACCAAATTGGCTACAAGGACACAGATGGGGCCAAGTTAGCAGCAGAGAATGGGTGTGAAACTGCTCTTGCCAAGGGGCGATGGGGAAGCAACCAGTCTTGTCATTATCTAAGACAGATGTCATAACATCCTTTACAGATATCACTTCATTTGATCCTCAAAACCCTGTGTTGTAAATGCTGTTACCCATGTTTGAGAAATAAATTGGCTCTGAGAATTGATGTTCTATGCCAATTGTTACACAACTAAGTTTAGGCACAGGATTGAACACAAACCTTCATGATTCAAATGTCCTCATAACAATGTACCTCTTGTTTTCATAAGTGATGATTTCACTGTAGCAATTCTAATACAGTGAGGGATGAACATGGTGAAAATGCAAGCTTAGATGATGTGGCTTGGAGGAATTTTTTTTGTTTGTTTATTTGCATTTTATGAAGATGAATCAAAATGATAAGTGACCACCCTAAATCTTGGGTTTTCTTAGCTGTAAAATGAGGAGGGATAAACTAAATGATCTCTAAGTTCCCTTCAAATTGTTAAGCTATTATCCTATGAAAAAGAAAGGATATTTCTTCTCTGATAAGTTGGAGACAAGAAAAATTCTCTAAATATTAATGAGTGAACCAGAAAAAATATACATGAGCACTTGCATATGAACAAATTTAACTTTCGACTAATAAAAGACATGCTCAAAGTAATACTAATTCATTTTAATAAATCAGATAGATGGTGATCAAATTCATTTATGGTGTTTCCTATTCTAGGGTACAATAGAAGATCTCTCCTATTTTTCCTCTAGAGAAAGATAAACATAGTTTGGAAGAAATAGCTTTTTTCTACCAGGAAAAGTGGTATTTAAGGGAGTTTAGGCTTACTAAATTGATCCATAAATGTAAATAACGATGGTATTTTGTATTAATGTGGCAGTTTTTCCCCAGAATATGTTATTTCAAATATTTGATATTTTTATTGTTTGGTATAATATCTCTTTCAGTTGTATTGCAAACACATCCATTTTATATATTAATCCCATTATACAATGAGAAAATGGAGGAACAGAAGGTGCTTTAGGATACATTGTAAAATTTTGAATTTCAGAATGCAATCCAAGCTTATTAAATTATAGACCCAATGGACTGATAAAGTAGCATTTTATTACATTAGGACAATCTATTCTTTTGCATAAATAACGGGTCTTTTCTGAATTAATAATGAATTTGTACTTTCAAATATGAGAAATCATTTTGATTATACTGGCAATTCTCAAAACTATCTAACTTGCAACTTTTTTTGCTGATCTGCAGTCTCACATCTTTAATTGCTACTTATACATCTCAAACTGGATTAAACTTATTTTACCCAGCATGTCCAAAATTAAATTCAACATCTTTATTTCTCCCTCAACCCCAACTTCTCTGTTGCTGTTGAAAGCACTAGCATTCTAACAGTATCTTCGGTTTGCAATTATGTTTCATCCTGAGCTCTTCATTATCTCTCACCCCTCATATTCAATCTATTACCAAGGCTATTAATATTACCTTTACAACATCTCTTGGATATTCTTCCTTCTCTTTTCTGATTCTGACACCACCCTGATGCACTCTCTTATCACCTCACATTTGAACACTTGTAATAATCTACTGTAATAAAGAAGGGGGAAGTCTTTCTTACATTTCCAAGATATTTCAAAGGTACCATTGGAACACTGTGACCATCCACTTAATATCCTTTGCTTTGGTGATGTGACTGGCCCATCTTTTTTTTTATACAAGTACTTGATATATATGTATAGCTAAATATATATATATATATATATATATATGTATACACACATACATATATATGTATATATACATATATACACACACATATATATGTATACATACACATATATATGTATACATACACACACACACAAATATATATATATATATATATATATATATATATATATATATATATATATATATATACATATATGATGCTCATTTTGGGTTTTATTGAGCAGTTTTGTCCTAAGTCTTATTGCCATTGCTGGTGGGTCTGCCTGCCTCAAATTTGCCCCACCCCAAACCAATCCTCCCTCGATTCAGTTAACAAAGTGAAATTTTCCTTATGACTGCACCATCCTGCCCCCTACTCAGCAACTTCAATAGCTCCCTATCACCTCCAGGATCAAAATATAAAATCCTCTCTTTGGTATTCAAAGTTTCATAACTTGGCTTTGGAATGATTCTCCCTCCCTTTCTCTGCCTCCTGACTTCCTTGACTTTCTACAAGCTTAAACTAAAATCATCTACAGCAAATCTTTCCTATTTCCTCCTAATCTTAATGCTTTTCCTGTTAATTTTTTGTTACTTATCTACTATATAACTTGTTTCATTAATTGTTTCATTACATGTAGTCTGCTCAGTTAGATTGTTTGCTCCTTGAAGGCAGGAGTTATCTTTTGCATCTTGTTGTATCCCCAGAACTTAACATGGTATTTGGTACATGATAGATGCTTAATAAATTTGTTTTGACTATGTGTGAATTATCTAGGTTTGGATTTTCTGTTAGAGGGAATTATAGAGCTACAGAATTTGAGATTTGGAGAGGATATCAGTAGCTATCTAGTCAAATCCCTATAATAATATACAAACAAATGGACAGCCTTTGCTTTAAGAGCACCAAAGAGGAGCAACACATTTCAAACCAGTGCATTACACTTTGGAGCAGTTCTAATTAATGGGAATTTTTTTCCCAGATCTTGAAGCTAAATTTGTCTTATTTTAACTGTCATTAATCACTCCTAACCTGACTATCTGAGGATAAATAGAATAAATCTAATTCCCTCTTCCGCATGACAGCCCTTCAAATACTAAAAGATAGCTATCAAGTCTACATTGAATCTGATTTTCTCTAGGCTAAATATCTCCAAAACCTCCTACTAGTTCTCATATCACATAAACCAAGGCATTTCATCATCCTGATTGTCTTTCTCTGGAAAATCTCGATATCATCCTTAAAGTATGGCAGTCAAACAGTGCTTCAGATGAGGGATGAAGGAAGAAGACGAGAGTATCATCATCCTATTCCTAGAAGCAATGCTTCTCTTAATACAGTCCAAGTTCACATTAACTTTTTGTGGCAGACATATCACAGCACTGTCTCATGTCTAATTGGTAGGTCACAAAACATTCCAAGACAGTTTTGTATTCGTAATTTTTTTCAGCATTATCACTGTATAACCATGCTTCCGCCATATTATAAGGGTGGAGTTTGTGTGTGTGTTTGTTTGTGTGTGTGTTTGTGTGTGTGTGTGTGTGTGTGCCCAGATAAAAGGCTTCAATTTTCCCTTTATGAATTTCATTTTATTAGATCAATCTAGTTCCCCTCTTCCTTCTTTTCTCTTTCGTATCTCAAGAATTTCTAAAGTTCTAGAAAATGATGCTGCCATATCTCCCCCATGCACTTGTTCCTTTTTCTTAGTTGTGAATTCAAGATGTAGGGCCTAGGGTGGGATGCATTTTTCTTGTGCTATAGACAGACAACATAGCAGAAAATAGAATCCTTGAAATTTTTGTCAGGTCTATCCTCCAGATCAATAAACCTGTAGAAAATGTAGTTACTTTGAAGTATGTTCCTATTACACTTAGATGGAAAAATATAAATTGTATAAACTGTATATTCTTCTAATATTAAGATCCAGAAAAATACAACTCAACTCAACAACTCAACTCAACAACTCAATTATTTTGATCAATTATTTTGTGTTAAATCATATTTAATTTGAAAATATCTTTAAAATTGCTTTAAAAAAGCATTTATTTTGCTTTTTGCTTTGACATGTGTTTATGTATGTTGTGTGTGTATGTTTTCATTTAACTTCATTTGGCCCAAAGAAATGTGTCAGGAGATTTCTATTGTATACCTAGTCTATTATTTTATGTGCATGTCTTTTCAGTGGATTCTACATTATAGTGCCCTCCCAAATGATGACTATACTCTTAAAATGAAATATCCTCTAAAGAAAAAGTCATCTAAGAATTTATTGAAAAATAATTATACAAAATTACCATATACCATTCCTCATCCCACAAAGAAAAAAGTACCATAAAAGGATTTTTTAAAAAAAAATTCAATTCAAATCTAGATGTTTTATTCATTTTTGTTATCATGGTTTTTTTCATCTTCATAATTTTCATTATAGTTTTTGTGATAAAAATGTGATTATAGATTGTAGTAAGGTTTTGTTCAAGATAGGATTGGGGGGGGGAAGTATAGCCTATATTTAAACCAACATGCCATATTTTCATTTTTTTCTTTCAGAAAATTGTTCTGCTACATTCTGTAGGATATGTAAAAATACTTTTTTATATTTTTGATAACTTTTGTTGGGAATTACAAGAGAATAAATAACTTTTTTCTAAGGTAACCTTGTGTGAATAGATTTGGATCTTAAGAGGGGTGAGCTTGAAAATAAAATTAAAATCGAAGTTTCACAGCATAGACTAAGACTGATATAGACTAGTGCTGATTCAGAGATTTCTCTGATCAGCCTTTCTGATGGTCCTGCCTGTTAGTTGATAGTATTTTGTCTCTTGAGTTCCCCTGTCTTATTCATATTTCCATACAATGCAATTCTACTCTCATTAAAATGAAAATCCCCCTATGTGGTTTGTAATTTTATTTACATGTCATTAATGTGCCTTGATAAAAGTACTCCTGATAGTTTATTCATTTGTGGTTATCTTAAGTGTGAAATCATTTCTATTATTTTCTCCAGAATTATTTAATACCATATTGAAATAATGATTTTGTTCATTGATTCAGTTTCTTGTTTCATTACCTTAATTATTGCCTGACTCACTCTTTTGGATATTCCAAGGAATCATCATGTATGAGATATTTCAGGTATTATTCCCATTTGTAAATGAGATTAGAGATGTTCAGAAGGGTCAAAAATGATGTACTAGATAGAATGCTTAATGACTAGTCAAAAATATGCATTTCAATTCCATTTGAGACACTTTGTAGCTATATGTTTTTTATTCAATTTTTTTCACAATTGCATGCAAAGGTCATTTTCAAAATTCATCTTTTTTGTAAGCTTTTGATTTCCACAATTTTCAACTATCCTCCCTTTCCTCCCCCACACATGACAGTGAGTAATCTGATATAGGTTGTAAATATACAATCATAATTTTCATATTTCCATTTTAGTCATGTTGTGAAAGAAGAATTAGAAAAAAAAGAAAAAAAAAACATGGGGAAGAAAAAAAAAACTTAAAAGAAGATTTGAAAAATGGCCATAGAGTGCTTTGCTCTGCATTCTGACTCCCTAGTTTTTTCTCTGACTGTAGATGGCATTTTCCATCACAAGTCTCTTAGGGTTGTCCTTTCCCTCTGAACTGTTTAGAGGAACTGTGTCCATCATAGTTTATCATCTCACAGTATTGTCATTAATGAGTACTATGTTCTCCTGATGCTACTCACTTAACTCAGTGTATATTAATACAAATCTTTCTAAGTCTTTCTGAAGTCCATCTGCTCATGATTTCTTAGATAAATAAGACGCCATCACATTCCTAATCGTAATTTGTTCAGTCATTTCTCCAATTTATTCACATTCCCCTTGATTTCAGATTCTTTGTCACTACAGAAAAGAGCTGCTATAAATATTTTTGCACATGTGGGTCTTTTCCCCTATTTTATGATCTCTTTGGAATATAGACATAGTAATGGAATTGGTAAATCAGTGAGTATTCACAGTTTTATTGCCCTTTTAGCATAGTTCTGCATTGTTCTCCACCAAGAGGGAATTAGTGACTAGCTTTCTCACATCCCCTCCTTTCCTTTTTTTGTTATTTTAGCAAAACTCTTTAAGTGTGATAGTACCCAGAGTTGTTTTATTTGTCTCTAATTAGTAATGATTTAAGCATTTTTTTTCACATAACTATAGATAGCTTTAATTCCTTTATCTGAAAACTACTTGTTTATATTCTTTTTTTAATTTTTAAAATTTATTTTAATTTAGGGCAATAGGGTTAAATGACTTGCCCAAGGGCACATAGCTAGACAATTACTAAGTGTCTGAGGCTGGATTTGAACTCAGGTCCTCCTGACTTCAGGGTTGGTGCTCTATCCACTGTGCCCCTTCACTGCTCCTACCTGTTAATATTCTTTGATTACTTATAAATTAAAAAATCATTCGTAGTAATAAATTTGACTCAGTTCTCTATATTTTTTTTAGAAATGAGTCCATTATCAGAAACACTGGCTGTGAAAATTGTTTCCCAGCTTTTGTGCATTACTTGCAGTCTTGGTAGCATTGGTTTTATTTTTGCAAAACCTTTTTAATTTAATGTAAAAATTATCCATTTTACAATTCATAATGTTTACTTTAGTTTTTGTCTTAAACTCCTTCCCTCCCTAGATCTGATAATCTATTCTTTGTTCTCCTAACTGATTTATGGTATACCCTTTATGTCTAAATCCCGAACCCATTTCAACCTTAAAATGAAATAGGATATTAATATAAGATAGGTATAAAACAACTTAGACATTAAAAAAAGATTATAATGGGACATGAAGGCTGAGGCAGAAGGGGCTCAATGTTACCAAGTGGCAAGACAAAAAGGACCTATTGTAGAAGAGAGAAAGAAGGGAGGTTATGAGTATTGAGTAAATCTTATTCTTAACGGGTTTGGATCAAAGAGGGAATAATATACATTTCCAATTGGGTTTAGAAATTTATCCTACACTATAGGGAAATAGGAGGGGTAAGATGAAAGGGAAAGGAAATGCTGATAGAAGGAACAGAAAAAGGGAGGGGGGAAGGGGGAAAGGAAAAGGTTGTTAGAAATACAATTCTCAAATGTCCTATCATCACATCATAATCAAGACCTTTCCTTAAGTGCCTACAAGATATCTTGTGCTAAAAAAAGTTTCATTGTGTCTTTTTTTTAGGTTTTTGCAAGGCAAATGGGGTTAAGTGATTTGCCCAAGGCCACACAGCTAGGTAATTATTATTAAGTGTCTGAGGTCACATTTGAACCCAGGTACTCCTGACTCCCGGGCTGGTACTCTATTCACTGCTCCTCCTAGCCGCCTCTAATTTTGTCATTTTCGTGGATTCTATCATTTTAGTATTTGTTTAGAGGTTTTATTTAAACTTGTTATGGGAAAAGCTGCAAGAACTTGCTATCTTTTCACCACCATCCTCATCACACATTAATGAGCCTATTCAATAAGCCTTTTTAAGTTCCTTTATGTACAAAGCTCTGTGCTGAGTTCTAGGATTAAAAAAAGAAAAAAGGTCAATTACATTTACCTTCAAAGCTTATATTCTAATGAGGATGGAGGCAAATAGGTGGATCAATGTATAGAGTTCTGGACCTGGAGTTAGGAAGACCTGAGTTCAAATCTAATTCAGATACTCTCTAGCTGTGTGACCCTGGGCAAGTCAATTAACCTCTCCTTGCCTTAATACACTAGAGAAGGAAATAACAAACCACTTCAGTATCTTGGTCAGGAAAATGTATTCAGTCACGAATGGCAATATCAACAGCAATATCTAAAATACAATCAAAGCCCAAAATTCATGAGACTCAAGCTAATAAATAATGATTTATAATGAATTTGAGCTAATAAAGGATCTGTTTTCCTAAAAGAAACACTTTGGATCTTTGTTTTTTTTTTTTTTTTTGTTTTGTTTTTAGTTTTGGGCAGGAACAACCCTAATATATTATTACATTTAAATCTTTTAAAAATTATTAAATACAAAAGAAAATACTCTCAAATAAAAAGAGAAATTTTTTTGCCTTTTCCTGAGAGAATCCCAGCATACAATTTGTTCTGAACATTGCACTTGACTTTATGTATAGCATCTCTCAGACTAGTAGCTAGAAGGAACCTCAACAGGCAGCAATTTCAATTTACACCACTCAAAAAAAAATCTTCAGTAAATCACACTGGACAAAGTTGTCATTCAGCATTACAGAACAGAAAAGGAAAATATACAGCCCCTTCCACTTTTGAATAGTACTAGTTGTCAAGATGTTGTTCTTTTCCTAACAAAAAGGCTAAATTTGATTTGCATCTTATACACTTCAGACTTTTTCCTGTTTAATGGAACCAAGAAAAATGTTTCTTCCACATGACATTCTTTCAAGTACTTGCATACTGCTGTCATGTACTGTATTCCCATTAACAATGTGTTGGGTTTAAAAAATAGCTGATTAATGTCTTTATTTACAAATATTTTTAAGTCCAGAAAAATAAATTTCTACATTGACCACAACTTAAAAATATTTGTCTCATTCTGGTTTTTAACTCTATCACCTCTCTGGTAGAAAATAGGAAGCATGATTCATTTTTGGTCCTCTGGATTCGTGCCAACCTATATTTTCTTGTCTCACCTCTACTACTAACTAGATGGGTGATTTTGAATAAGTCGTTTCAGTATTCTGTGCTTCAACTTTTTTGTCTGTAAAATAAATACTTATTTAGATTATCTTCAAAATGCCTCATAGATGTACATTTTTCATTCCATGACTATAAACATCATTATATTAATAAATTTTAATTTTTTTGTTATTTCATATAGTTGAAATTTATGTATTGTGGAATGCTAAAATAAAATGAAATAAGTGCAAAATGTGGAGATTTAAGGTGGTACAAAGAGTTTTGACCGGGTGGAATTTTATGAAAGTAAATAATAAAAACTAAGATTCAAACATTAGCTAGACAAATGTGAGAAACTATAAATTCCAAACTATAGTTCTGTATTTTTTTTGCACTAAAGGCAACAGGGAAACAATAAATATCTTTCAATGGAGGATAGAAGGTGACAAAATCAAATGCTGGTTTTGGTGTGTATAGGATAAAGGTTAAGATAACAGCTAGGGAACAACTGTAGTTGTTTATTAAACAAAGATCACAAAGGTTGTAATAGTAGAGAGAAGGGAGTGGATATGTGAGAGATGTGGAGCTAGCATCAACAAGACTTGGCAAACTGATTGGATGTGGAGATTAATGGAACTGAAAGAGACAAAGATTTTTTTAAGGTTCTACACCTGGCTGGAAAGGATGGTGGTGTCATCAGCAAAAATGAGGAAAGGGAACTCTGTTAGGAAGCATTTGTCCTTCATCTTCTAGTGTTATTACTAATAATACCAATATTAATGATGATTATCATGATTATATAATGAGAAAAACTAACATAAATCACTTTCATATTTGCAAAATCTTTCATATAAATGTATATGTATGAACATATACATATATATATATATATATTTAAAGATGGATTTTATATCATTTCATACACATCACATCACCCTTTCTAAGATACTGTAATATGTTTTCCCAGAAGCTTTTGGTATTTGCAAGCTTTAAGTCTTTACCAAATTTATTCTACTGTATTTTATTACATATGGCTAGATAATCACAAAGTTCCTATTTATTGCAGCAATTTCCATCAGAGTAGCTGGAAGGATAAATGAAAAAGAAGCACACAGGCCTTTTGAACCAGAAGGAAAATATTACTTTGATGCTACTGTTTATATTTAAAGATTAAAAAATTCAAATTTCGAGAGAGAAAGACAGAGAGACAGACAGACAGACAGACAGAAACAAAGAAAGAATGATATAGACTTAGAAAAGCCCTCAAAGGTCATGAAATCCAATCCTTTCATTTTAAGAGGTGAAAACCGAGGCCCAGACTTACGCAGTGTACCTAGGGTCAAATGGTTAAGATCAATTCTCTAACCATTATAGCATTCTGTCTCCTTCCACATCCAAATACATTTATACATGTATATGTATAATGACTTACTAATATTTGGTTTGATATATTTTGATAGAAATGACTCTTAAATGAGATAAAAAAATCTAAAGTGATTTGATTTTTTTTTTAATCTGGAGAATATAAAAGTCCATGGGATGGTCAACCTTGAGAGTAATTGAATGGATGAATATCTATAGAAAGGACAAAAGAGAA
The DNA here is from genome assembly GCF_037893015.1 of Macrotis lagotis. Classification (NCBI taxonomy): domain Eukaryota; kingdom Metazoa; phylum Chordata; class Mammalia; order Peramelemorphia; family Peramelidae; genus Macrotis; species Macrotis lagotis. The sequence continues at coordinate 819,509,332 of NC_133658.1, read as the reverse complement.
GATTGTCTTTATGATGAGGATTTGAAGAGCTAACATGACACCCTGCTGGCAGCATTCCTTGCCAATTCATTTCAGGAATAAAACTTATGGAAGAATTTTGCTTTGGTCTTTGGTATATACCTCACTGCTTTCCTGATGACTATCACCAAAATTGTTGTTAAAACAATTAATATTTGAGAGTCGTAGAACTGAGATGTGAAACTCATACTTCACTTCATGACAGTGCCTCCATGACTTCATGCTTCTATCATAACAAAAACTTTCTCCCCCTCCATCTTTCCCAATCAGAAACTTTGAGTTTCCACAATAATTAGGAGTTATAATTAGGAGTCAGTACTGGCACATGAACATCTCAAGTCCACAAATTCATGAAAATCTGCTGAGCCAATTGCCTCCTTTCTTCCCCCATCTCTCCTTTTCTTGTACTTTGCAAGTCTCCTGGCTTCCATGACTTCTGTCAAGTCCCATGTAAAATTTTACCTTGTATAAGAAACAGTACCTCCCTTTATTCATTATTTCTTATTTATCATATATATATGTATGTATGTATATATAACTTATTTGTATACATTAGTGAGCATGTTGCTTCTCTCATTTAAACTCCACAAGGACAAGGATTGTCTTTTGCTTTTCTTGGTACCCTACTGCTTAACACATTGCTAGAAACATAATAGGCTCTTAATAAATGCTTATTCACTGATAAATTATATAGAAAATGGAGATACGTTTTGTAATTTCTTTTTGAAAATGCAATGCCGAGAAGTTTTCAGAGTTACAGAAAAGAAGGCAGGGTGGTTTTTAAAGCTTCAGTGTTGCAGGATAAAATATTATTTAGCTCATTTACAGGATAAATGGATAATTTGTCCAGGACCCTAAATGACAGCTTGATTTGGGAATTGAAGATCATCATTAAAAACTCATCTTTGCTTATAAATCAGCTTATGGCACTGGCAGTCATTCGAAGAGGCGGGAGTGTTTCAAGAACATGGGGTGTATTTGAAAATTTGATTTTAATATAGTATCTGGTTCTTTGACTCATAAATAATCAGCTTTGCTACTCTATCTTTCTCCCAATAAAGTAGAAAAGAAAGGAATCATTTTTATTGTAAAATGAAAATTATTCCTTGATCTAAAAACATTGTCAGAGAGAATGAGATAACATTTAACTGTGATTGATATATATCTCAATTATTACCCATAAGCTTGTGAATGTTATTTTCCTTAGGGATGTTGGCATCTTTTGAGCTGAAACACCCAGAGATGGTGATAGCTTATTTTGGCAGATGTTCAGAAGGAAACTTGCAAGAGAGCAGCAGGGGTCACTTGTAGGAACTGAAAATCAAAGACTGTGCAGAGCTTACAGAGGTGTGAAGGTCATCATTAAGCAACAAGATAGATGAACGTCAAATTCCTAGGCAAACTTTCTACTTCTCTCTGCTCCCCTATTCCTCCATTTACAATTAAATCTACACTTTCATGCTAACCCAGAAAAAGACTCTGATGGCCCAAAACGGTAATAAGTTTAGGCTGGATTGATATTTCCTTAGGAAAACAAGAGAAATATATTTGACATTTTCAAAAGATGTCACACACACACACACACACACACACACACACACACACACACACAAACACAGAGTCATTATGTATTAGGACTGCACAGCTTTTCTCATCACTGGTACACTCAATTAGTGCTTTGACCAAGGATAGAGCTACTTCCAATACAAAGGAAAATTGCATTCCCCCCCTCCTCATCCTATTCTTTGGTCTCAAATGGGATAAATACCAGTTGGCAATTCACAAGGAAAATAGATTTTAAAATTATAATTGGAATACCAATTCAGACAGATAAATGTTTGATGTCCCTGAATGACTAGGGACATATTTCAATACTTGATATAAAGAAATGCATAAATATTATAAATATTATTTCCAAAAATATCATTTCTTCGGAAATAATTTGACTATGCTTTGTTTTATAAAAGTTGGTCTAGCTTCTAATCAATGTTGCAACATACATAAGAGAAGCATACATGGTGTGGCATAGGATTTCAAGAGATGGGCTTAAAGCCAAGAAGGACTGAGTTTGGGTACTGCTCCTTAAATGTACACACTAGCTCTATGACCCTATAGTAGTCACTTAATCTCTTGGTGTTATGTGAAGGAGGTTACATATGCTTGTAGAGAAATTTCCATTGAATTTACAGATTCTATCCTATCTCATAATGTATGTATGTGTTTGTGTGTGTGTGTATGTGTGTGTGTGTGTGTGTGTGTGTGAATACAACATGGCAGGCAATGGGGGAAATACACTATCAAAAATTTAGAACTGAAATGGACTTTAGAAATCATCTTGTCAGGGGCAACTAGGTGGGGCAGTGGATAGAGTACCAGCCCTGGACACTTGATAATTACTTTGAGCAAGACACTTAAGCCCACTTGTCTTGCAAAAACCTAAAAACAAAAGAAATTATCTTGTCCAGCCCCCTCATTTTATAGATGAAGAATCTTAAGTACAGAGAGACTAGACTAAGGTCACAGAACAATGCAGACACAGGCTTTAAATCCTTGTCATCTGACTCTAAATCCTATTCAGGAGAAATATAACAATATGGTTTTTACCCTCAAGAAACCTCCAAATGAAAAAGGGACATTATGATGCTCACAGATAGTATTTGGATTGAGAGGGTCTCTGTTTGAATTCCAGCTTTGCTAATTATTACCTGTGTGCCATTGAGCAAATCTTTCAGTTGTAAAAATCTATAAAATGATATTTTGTATTTAGTGATCCCTAAGATACTTTTAACTTTTAAAACTTTGACCCCATGAAACAGCTTAGACTACAAGAGCTGCACAATGTGGGTATAGACAAAATTCTATGTGAATTCTGATGGAAGAAAAATCATTACCAAATTTGAGAAACTCTCCTAGGATAGACTGTATTATATTTTATCTGGGTTTTGGAGGTTTAAAGGATCAGACATGTGCAAGGTGCATGATGGATTGTCTAGTTTTAATAGATTATTGACTAATATATTTTGTTCCAGGGAGAGGGAATAAAATTAAAAGATAAAACTGAAAAGATTGCTATAATTCATATTTTATAGTGCTTTAATTTTTTTCAAAGACATTTTGTTACAGTCTACTAAGTTAGTTGTTATCATTCCATTTGAAAGAAGAGGGAAATGAAGATCATAGAGATGATGTGACTTCCCTTGGTCATATGAATGATAAGTGTTAAAACTGGAATTAAAATCTAGATTTCCTGTCTCCAAGTCTGATGCTCTTTCCACTCTGCAGTGACAGCTTCTTAAATAGATTGACATCAGATCTTGACTGCTATGCTAAGAAAACTAAAATTTAACCCATAGGGAGTAACTGAATATATATGAATAATTGCATTATATGATCAAAACTGTATTTTTGAAGGTTAATCATACATTGGTACATAGGACTTTTGCTGAACCACCTGCTATCCTTTATTGTTACTTATTATAAAATCCACATGCCATCAAAAGGCTAAACTCTTAAAGAGCTAGGACAGATTATGTCAGTTTTTAAAGCACCTACTACAATGCTTTCATGCTTCAATGAGTTTGTAACTTGATTATACTTTCTTCTTTAGGTTGGGACACAGGCTGTCTATGTCTTTTTTATTCTGTACTAAGCTTGTCCATATCCTCAAAAAATACTCCCTGGAGTTTTTTTTTAACCACTACACTAGAAACTTTCCTCTAGATCTGTTGATTTTACCTGAATACCAAAGGAGTTGCTCATCAATTATCCTGTTTTCTTTTTTTTACTCATAAATGTCTTTACCAGGCTTTAAGCCACTTCAGCATACTGGACCCTTGGCAAGTAATTTTTGATCCAATGATAAGGGAAACACTTTATGTGGTGAGGTAAACAGAGTTTTGGTAGCATGAAAACAACAATTAATTATTTTTTTCTGAAAGAGATTGTAGCCTATCAGCATGAGTTAGGTCCTTGGCATCTACCACAATCCTCAGAGGGGTAGTATATTGGAAATGGTCTTAGAAATCCTCAACTTCTGTTTTTTTCTGGTAAATTATTTGTTGTGCCCATCAAGTAACATCAGCACTATTTGTGGAAAATCATTTGTGGGAATTAATTTAGAAAGAGTATGTAATATTCTGCAAATTAAAATAAAAAGTTACACAATGTAATACAACACAACGTGATATAACAATATTAAAGCAAGAGTAGATAGATAACTGGTCTGCAGTAAGGAGGACCTGAATTTAATTTATATCTCTGACATTGACTTACTGGCTACTTGACCCTGGGAAAGCCATTTAAATTTGTGGAGACTCATGTAACTCTTTAACTATAAGTTTCAGGATGGTTGCTGATCTCTTTGGTGGAAGGAATTTATGTGCCTATAACAATGAAATTAAATATCTGAGACAAATATGTTCTATTCTCTTTGATGTTATATTGTGTTATGTAACTAATTAGCCCAGATCACACAGCAAATTAGAGGAAGAGGAGGGACTGGAGTTCAGGCTTCATGACTCTTTTCATTTAGGCTGCCTCAAGTTACACATACTAATTTACTGGCTGATAGGGTGATAAGAGAAAACAAAACCAAACCTATCAACTTGTATATCAAAGAATAAAATCAAGAATCTACGTATTAGGCATTGACAGAATTTTATAGAAATGCATGTTAGAGTCTTACCTTAGAAAATTTTCTGGGGCGGCTAGGTGGCGCAGTGGATATAGCACTGGCCCTGGAGTCAGGAGTACCTGAGTTCAAATCTGGACTTAGTCACTTAATAATTACCCAGCTGTGTGGCCTTGGGCAAGCCACTTAACCCCATTGCCTTGCAAAAACCTAAAAAAGGAAAAAAAAAAACAAGAAATTTTCTGGGGGGATTGGGGTAACAGATTCAATTATTGATCAGAGGAAACCTAACAGGGATGTAAGCCTCTGGCATGCTGCTTATAAGGACAGGCAGTCTTTCTATTATTTCATTGAGTCACTGTATGTTACATTAAGTCTTCAAGCTTGCAATATAGCCCCATTTATAACCACAGAGAAGGATCACCTCCAGGAGCCTAATGAGGGCCATAACCTAAGAAGTATCAGTGTTAGGGACCACTTCTAAGTTTGACTAGAATCAGCTAGAGTGGAATTGGAAAATATTAAAAAAAAATAAAATGTAATAGCATATAAATAATATTGATGTCATTTTCTAAATCAATTTGATATCTTTAAGGATTCTTTGGTGGCCCTTATTTATATTTGAATTTGATACCACTACCCTAAACAAAACTTATTCTTACTTTCCATACAACACTTAGGGAGAAATGAAAAAATTAAAACAATCTTTTAGAAGTTAAAAAATGGGGGCGGCTAGATGGCGTAGTGGATAGAGCACTGGCCTTGGAGTCAGGAGTACCTGAGTTCAAATCCAGCCTCAGACACTTAATAATTACCTAGCCGTGTGGCCTTGGGCAAGCCACTTAACCCCATTGCCTTGCAAAAAAAAAAAGTTAAAAAATTATTTATACTACTATTTTACACCAGAACAACGAAGCTGGAAGGATTTAGGTTATAGTAATAGAAACATCTTGTCTAAAACAAAGGATATGATATGCTCTTGTCTTCTGCCCAGGTTATATATATATATGGAATAATTTGTTCCCTTCTTGGTGCTACATTTTAGGTAAGACAATGAAAAGCTATAAATCCTAAGAAGAATGACAAGATTGGTGATAGATTTGGACACCATGCCACATAATCTTTTACTATGTTATATTCTTCTAAAGTCAAGTCTATAGGTAGTAAAGATATATTTATATCTAACCAATAAAAAATAAAAACCTTGAGAAGAATTTAAAAATAATTCTATAAATTAAAATTTATAAAAGTTATAAAACATATCTATCTTAGTATTTTCCTTTCTGTTACTCTGCCTCTGTTACTGCAGATGGAGAAAGGGGTTAAGAAAATTAGTTATATAGAGAGATAATGTGGATGCAAGTAGGTGGCAGGGTATTTGTTATGATGACTGGTATATAAGATATTGCAATATCCAGTACATCCAATAAACATTTTAAAACACCTACTATATCCCAGGTACTATGTTAAGAGCATATGAGATGTCATTCAAGGAAAATATGACTGGAAAAGCAAAAAGGGTGATAATTTATAAACAAAGTATATCAAAGATAGATACTACACTACACTGGTACTAATGGAATGCTAAAAGACTAGATAGATTTGCAGTCCTTTGTGTGAGCACACATTTATTCACATGCATGTGGGTGTATGTGTGTGTGTGTGTGTGTGTGTGTGAGATGACAATGATGATGATGATGATCCCCTCTAACAAACTAGTAAAGCCTATATTTCTTAGAATAACATTTATAAATTCATGAAATAAAATAGCCCTGGAAAGGAAACCAGTAATAGTGAAAGTTGTATATGTGTACATAGATGTATATACATTCACACCTTTATGCATAAATATATGTATATAGATATAAACACAATTTCAAAGACCACATTTATTGATTTTTAATGTAGAAGAACAATTCCAGAGAAGTGGTCAGACTTTCTTGGGAGTGTGGAGGATGTATGAGGACAAAGTTTCAGTTTGAAGGAACATTGACAAACTTGAAAAACAGTAATCACCACTTTTACATGACCTATAACATATCCAACAAACAATAATCATCTGAAGGATAAATAGGAGGGAGACACATTTCAAGGCAGCTCATCCTATTTTGGTAGGAACACCAATTGTTAGGAAGCTGATCCTGATATCAAACCTAAACTGGTGTATTTGCAACTCCCATTAGAGGACAAGAACTATACAAAATTTGAAGGTTTAGATTCATTGACTTCTAGTTTGGATTAAATGGAGTATTGATGTAATTTTAAGGCAATTCCTAGAATTTGGGAGTTTAAATGTAAAATGATATTTATCCAAAATGTAGCAGACAATGATTGAATGTTATATTTTAGACATATTTTTGAGAATACACAGAACTAAGGTGTTATTTTACCCAAATAAATTACCCTTTAAGCATGCACAATGTGCTTTCATTTCTTATTATGAGTCACAGAATTTTCTGACCTTACTTTGGATATACAAATACCTGCCCTTAGCTCTGCTTTTACCCTTAATATCTTTTCTTCTGCTCTTCATCAGACTCCTTTTTGATATACCTAAGTTTTGCTTAGGCCACTGTGTTCTGAAACCTTCCCTTCAGCAATTTTTTTTAGGCAATAGTCTAACATGTAATGTCTTCATTGATTTTCCTTATCTGAACCTCTTACCACCATATCTGATTATTCTGTGACTCTGCCACAGCAGAATTGCAATAAATTCTTTATTATGATTTTGCCATGAGGCTTCCTAATAGTCATCTGCCTTATGACCATTAATATTACTGTATTAGTACAGGACTCAGGGAACCCATTTTAACAAGTTTAATTCATTCATTATTTTTCATAAATATCTTAGCATTAGAACAGGATGGAAAAAACCTCTTAAAACCTTAGTTAAGAGACATGGAGCCCAACACCCCTATTTCCACTAATCAGTTGTGTTAGCTTGTAGTCTCTCTGGTCCTCAGTTTCCTCACCTGTAAAATGGAGTTGACCTAAATGATTTCTGAGGTCTATCCCTTCCCTAATTACTTATGATGAATTAATGAATCCTTAAAACTTCAGAATAATTTGCATTTGTCTCATATGTATGTATTCTCTATCAAAGTAATGACTATTCAACCCCATATTTTTGATATTTGAGTTATTACTTATGGTTTCATCTTCACCAGTGTTTCCTTTGAAGAGCAGAATCTCTTAATAACTTAATAGACATTAGTTGTATTGCTCAATCAAATCAGTGACCTGTGACTGATATGGTGATAAACTCCAAATTAAAGCAATAAAGTCTCTTAAACATCCTGCTTGGTTTAATCAAACAATAAGTTAGTCAACAAATACTTAATAGGCACTTACTTTGTATCAGATCTTGGACAATTGACCTGGATACAAAGAACTGTGAAAACAGATACCCACCCTTCTGGAGAGTGCAGTCTAATAGGCGAGACAGCAGGCAAAACAAAATGCACATACACAATATAGTCAATGTAAATAATAGATAATTAATCTCAGAAGAAAAATAGTAGTGGAAGAGATTGGAAAAGGTTTCTCATAGAAGGTAGGATTCAATAAATTTTGAAGAAAACCAGAGAAGCTTGAAAGTATAGTTCTGGAGAATATTTCAACCATGAAGAACATCTAGGAAAAAGGAACAAACTTCAAAAGAAGATGCATTATGTGTGAGGCACCACAAATAGGTAAGATTTGTCACATTGTAGAAAGAATGATTATTTAGGCTCTGAAGGTTCAGATTGAAATCAATTCTCTGCCACTTAGCTGACCAAGTGTGCTTACTGCTTGGATCTCAGTTTCCTCACCTAGTGTTAGGGTTGAACTCACAAAGTACACAAGGTATTTTCCTTGTCTTATCATGTGAGACTTTGAAATAATCAAGAGATTTAATGTATAGATTTAATTTTATTATTATGTTGGGTATTATACCTGACAGAAATTTCAAAAAGCATGCCCAGTAAGATATTGTCATTTCTTGAAATGCTGTTAAGTCCTGTTGGGATGGGATTAAGCACTGCTTAGAGTCCATGAATAAGTGAATGTTCACAATGTATGTTGAACATAACAATCACGTTTGGGTCATGTTATCAGACTAGTAGGGATTATTCAAAGATTGTAGTCACCAACTTTATGTTCTAGAAAACAAATATCAGTGAAAGTAGGAAAAGCACAGAAACTCAAACAGCAGTTGTGTGTTTGTGTGTGTGTGTGTGTGTGTGTGTGTTTGTGTGAAGGGAGAGAGGGAAACAAGGAGGCAGAAAGAGAGAGAGAAAGAAATAGGGAAAGGCAAAGACAGAGAGACAAAGAAAGGAGAGACAGAGATAGATAAAGAGAGACAGAAACAAGGAGAGAATGAGAGAGCATTATATTATGTGCATTATGCAAATGGGAAAGGGAGAATTATTAATAATCCAATTTAAATTCAGTGAAAAATATTAAATAATATACTTTCCTGACATCATAGATAATAATAAAAATAACTACTATTTTATAGAATATTGAAACTTGCCAAGGACTTTATATGTAACTGTTTTGCTTCTCAGAACAATCTCATGATGTGGATATGATAATTATCCACATTTTGCACATAGGGAAACTGAGAATGAGTGATTTATCAATCAGGATAATAATACCAAATATCAAAGACATGTCATGAACTCAGATCTTCTTGAATCCAGGTCTGAGACTATCCACTGTATTATCTAACTTCCATTGGATCTTATAGTCTAATAGGGAATATTAGAGATAGGGAGAGAAATAACTTTAATTCAAAAAATGTTATTTCATATGAAGGGAAATCATTTGGTGAAAATTCCCAAATGGGAGAGATTGATACTGGTTCTTAGAATTAAGGAAATTTTGATGGAGGACAGGTAGCTAAGTTGATTTGTAAGACAAGTAAGATTTTAAGGTCAAGATATTAACAGAAATTTTTTAAGATTTGGTGTTGGGTTTTTAGATATCATGATGCAGGAAGGACTTGCTGTGTTTGGGATATAATTGGGAGAAAGGTGCTAAGTTAGTTTATGTAGAACACAGCAAACATGAATAGGTTGTATGAGATAAGCCTAGAAAGGGACCTAGAGTCAGATTTTGGAGGACCTTGAATCCTCAGTTTAGAAGGTATTGGATGAACTTGACCTACTGTTAAGTGTTTGGACTAAAGTATTACTGAAGAAACATCAGTTAAATGCTTACAACCTGTCAGGCAGTGTTAGATATAAAGGAAGAAAAAAAATCTCTGCCTTCAAAATCATATTCCAATGCCAGAGACAATGTTTTAATAAAATGGTACATTCAAGATATGTATATAGAGATGAGATGAATGAAAAGTTTTGGAAAGGGCCTGCCACAGGTACAGTAAAGGAATCCAGGGAAGAAGCCAAGGGGCCAAGCATAGTCTGAGACCAGGTTTGAACTGAAAGAGATGTCTTCCTCACTCCATACTGTTTCTCTATCCACTGTGCTATCTAGCTGCCTGGAACAAAATCTGAGAATACTATAAAGAGAGGAGGTTAGTTTATAAAGAAAGATTAACCTGACTTAGAATAAGTTGTAGTGTGATTTAAGAATCAGTATCATTGGGGATAGAGGTGCTGGACCACACACCAGCGACATTGGCATTTAATGTGCTTATTCTGGAAAGGGAATTTGTTTTGCTTAATGTGAATATTTTTGATATTATAACTGATATTCATCTATTGTGTCAAGGTTTAGAAAATATTTTACATATATTACATTTACTCATCCTAGTGCTTTTATTTTTTACTTCTATTATTTAGACCCAAAGAGTAAAAGTCACTTTTAATCTATTTGCCATACATATAACTAGATAAAATAAATTCTTTTTCTAACTTGCATTCGTCTCTTTGTTTAAAGGAAGTGAAGAGAGCTAGAAAGGAAAAAAAAATCTTTTTCACTTTTGAAACCCTAGCATGGTTCAACTTGATAACATTTAGAGAATGGATTTAGAGCACTGGACTAGTTTTCCATCCCTATAAATTCAAAAGCAAAACTAATCTGAAAAGGAGGATTAGCCTTTAGGGGGAAAAACTATGTGGGGAGTTAAATCCTATCTCTCTTGTGCTCTGTCTGCCTTTTTAAGCACAGCTGATGGATAAATGTCACGTAATCCCCATCCTCCCTCCTCTCCACAGGAAAATCCTATGTATCCTTCAGAATCTTGACCAAGTCCCACTTCCTCTACGATGCCTCCTCAAACTGTTGCAAAACGCTTTCTAAATGTCAGCAATTAATCTTCCCCATTCTCCAAAGACCTGTAAGTGCTCATTGTCTGTACTGCTCACTTTGGCACTTAATCACACTCTTCTCTTCCCTAGTTATTTAACACAGAATCAGAGAATCTTACAATTGCAAAGGACCTTGAAAATCATCTCCACAAACCAACACTTTTTATAGATGAGGAAACTGAGTGAGATTACATGAGTTGCACAAGATCACATGGAGAGTTATTGAAAAGCAGAGTTAGGATTCAAACCATGGTATTTTGATTAACTATACAGTATATATGTATGTAATATATATGTATATGTATATATATAAATATATGTAAATCTAAAGCCTGACATAGCTCCATTTGTATCATCAACACCCAGCAGGGTCTTATGCATAGCAATAATTTAAAATAATTGTATGAGCAAATACTACACTATATACTTTCATATGTTTATACATACACACACACACACACACACACACACACACACACATACACACATAAAAGTGTCACTTTCGATAGAGTGTCAATCCTGAAGTCAAGAAGGCTTTTCTTCCTGAGTTTAAATCTGGCCTCGGCCTCAGACATATACTAGCTATGTAAAACTGGGCTTATTCTGCTTTCCTCAGTTTCTTCAATAGTAAAATGACCTGGAGAAGGAAATGGCCAAACATTTCTTTAATGTCTTTGCCAAGAAACCCCAAAAAGGGGTTATGAATTGTCAAATCTAACTGAAAAAGATTGACTGAATATATGTATAATATATAACATGTTTATCAATAAATATAAAGATAGATTGGAAAGCATTCACACTTAGGGCCATGTAATTTAGTACAGTTAGGAATTTAAAGATTGCTTAATGATAGGGGCGCTAGGTGGTGCAGTGGATAGAGCAACGGCCCTGGAGTCAGGAGTACCTGAGTTCTCATCTGGCCTCAGACAGGTAATAATTAGCTAGCTGTGTGGCCTTGGGCAAGCCACTTAACCCCATTTGCCTTGCAAAAACAAACAAAAACCTTAAAAAAAAAGGATTGCTTAATGAGTCATCAATTATCTGCCTTTTTCAATATTATTTTTCAAAAGATCCTAATTGAACATTTCCCACTTACTTGAGTTTTCTTTCTTCTCTTCTCTTGATAATCAATCCTCTCTATTTTCCAGAGTCACCTTAGATCCTTTTCCTGCCTTTGACCTTCCTTAATTACTACATCTATAGTCAGCTACTTGGTGCAGTGGATAGATTGTAGGGCTTGGAGTCAAGAAGTCTCATCTTCATGAGTTCAAATCTGGCCTCAGTCACTTATTAGCTGTGTGACTAAAAGCAAGTCACTTAAACATGTTTGCCTCATCTTTAGAATGTATTGGCAAACAACTCCAATATTTTTGTGAAGAAACCCCAAATGGGATAACAGAGAGTTGGAAACAATAATATTATCTTATTCAGAATTTCTAGGACTCTTTAGGAGAAACTACATAAATCGTCAGAACAGCTGAAATGTAGCAATCTTCCTTTTTTGTACCATAACATGACTCACCTAGATTCATTGCTATCTCAAACTGTGAAAGGAAACAAGTACTTTGAGATTATAACTTTGGTATCAAAGCAGCAAACTATGACTTTTATCAGCTTCTAAATTAGAAATGTGGAGAACTGGACCATATCAGTTTCTCAGTATTTGAACCAAGTACCTGAGATCCTGCTCCTTCAAAAAAATTAATACTTAATAGCACTTCCAGATACAGATATTTAAGATATTTAAAGAAAATGAGCCTACAACAGAAGGAAGTCTACTCTCTAGACCTGGATAGCAACTTATTACAGGAAAAAAATATAGAAATCTCTAAATATAAATTGAGGTCATATAGAGATGCAGTCTGAACTCAGATTATATTGTTCCAATATGAAGATTTTTCTACTATATCAGAGGTTGAATATTTATTATTTTTATTTGCTCCTTATAATATATTGCTGTTACATCTTATTATTTGCCTGTGAAGTACATGTGTGATCATCTCAATTAAATCATGATCTTTGAGAAGAAATGGGAAATACAGATTTAGAGAATGACAAATATAGAGCTAGGAGAACCACAAATATCATCTAGACCAGACCCACTCATTTTTCTTAGGAGGAAATTGAGATAGAGGGGTATAAGTAACTTACCCACAGTTACACAGCTAGGAAGTGCCATAATCAGAATTCAAACACAGGTTTCCTTTTTCTGATGTTTAATATTCCTTTTTGAATCCTACCCGTCTATCATGGGATCATGAACATAATCGATACAATGCTTTACAAATCTTAAAATATCATATTTTCTTCTACTGCTATTTGTGAATTAATGTTATTTTCTTAACTGAGATTATTATTAACATATAAATAACATTTAAATGAAAACTATAAAATATATATTATATATAATGAATCTTTTTCCTATTTAGGACTGACAACCTGCAGATATTTCCAGGGCTTTATGTATGAATTTTAGATCTTTGACACATTAATATTTCAACAAAATGGAGAGTCCCATGTGTTCTAGGGATGCAGAAGGTAACCGAAACATTCCCTTTCATCTTGTGCGACTCTTGTCCATATCCTCTCAAAAGGTGACAGTATGTTGAGTGCCTTTCTACTTTGTACTTCTTTAAGTAAATATGTCATATTTAAAATACACAATTCAAGAACTTGGAGTCTATTCCTGAATTTCATTATGCCTCCTCCTTTAAATATATCTGTTCAGTGTAGTGTGACTTTTGAATAAAATATGTTTTGTGGAAGGAAACATTATTATTGTGCCTTTGTGAAAGCATGTAGTTGATCACGTATATTGTTGTATATGTATATCATTGTATATGTATATTGTTTCCTGAACTTCAACATAATTATCTGCCTTTGATGCCTTTAAAAAGTTTATCTTTAATATGTTTAACATAATTGTCTAAGATCTTCATAAAATGGAGTTCCTCACTAATTCCCTAGCTTTTCTCAGTAATATTCTGATAATATTAGATAATATTATTTTTTCTTTAATGTCTTTTTCTCCCTTCTAAATGGAAATCGGGGGGTGGAGAATTGGATTGTACAAATGCCAAGAACCTTCTACTTCTGAAATTCTTCATGATTTTCTGAGTATAAAGGTGAATTAGATTTATTCTGTTATAACCTAAAAGGCATAAATAGGACCTGTGAGAAGTGGTAAAGATGCAAATTTTAAACTCCTTATCTTGCCTCAGGAGGAGTCAAGAAAAGAGGTTTCCCCTTGTTGGAGGTTTTACATAGAAATTGGTAGAAGTGATTTATCAGGTAGGTTGTAGAGGGATTTTCTTATTGGATATGGTTTGGAATATATAGATGTAATATTGAAATTATTCCCTCTTATGGACCTAGTCTATTTGGGGATGATTTAGTAAGTATGGGGTTCCAACCCCAGAAACTAGAATTAACCAAGCTACACTTTAAATATGGGATGACATTCTTGATTTAGTCTTAGACTTCATTCATCATATTGGAGCAATATGAGCATTTCTCATGTGTTTAAAAATAGTAGAAAGGTTATACCTCTCTAGAAATATTAAAGGAAAACTTGAAATAGAAATTCAGAAAACAAAGCAAATATTACCACAAGAGGGAAGAACAAAAGTGCTGTTTTGGAATTCTATCTGAGACAAAATGAGTAGAAATGGGCTATCAATGATATTTTTATAATGATGGGTAATCATACATCATTTTCTAAGTTAATTTTTTTTGATGGCAGTGATACCATCATTCTAGTGCTATTTGCTTCTGTATTGGTTTCTTAGGTTACATCGTGTATGAATTATGAATAGACAGGAATGTTAGCACACTTGACTCACACTACACAACTGTGATTGATTTATAGATGGAAACAGTGTGGTATGGTTGGCTTTGACTATCAAGATTCCTCTAGCAAGGAGACCATTCACTACATAAACATATAATTCTCAAGTCTTCATCTTTATTAGAACATAATGTTTTTACTGAGACATTTTCTATCAAGCTGATGGTGGAAATTAGACCCATCAAGAACTTTCCTTACTTCTGACTTGTGTAATAACTGCATCGGTCTATCTCTTGCATGGCTAATGAAATATCCTGGTGCTTACAAAATCTTCAGATGCAAGAAGAAAAAAATAGAATCATTTTTGAGGCAAGTTGGCGGTACATTTGTTTCCAACACTTATTAGCTATGTGATTCTGGGAAAGCAATTTAGACTCTACTTGCCTCAGTTTCATCTACTTTAAAATGGAAATAGTAAATATAGCAGATTAGTATGAGGATCCAAGGAGATGATATTTATAAGAAACATTAACTGCAATAGAAGGTGCTTATAAATGCTATAAATGTATATGTATAAATGTATAAATGCCTAATCCTAATCCCTTTGTTGATTCTATGATTCAGGAAACCAATTAGGTACTTAAATGTTCACTTCTCATGTGTGAACTATAAGCTTGCTAAAATTGCCCAAATTAGTCATAAAACTCCCTGAACTTTATGCCATTCCAAAAGCAGTAGGTCACATGCCTTTTTTCCTGCAAGCTCTTTCCATGTGTGGAAATTGAAACGGGAGCAAATTTCTGTGGGCATGCTTATCAGAGAATTAAAATTGTTTGCTGATAGCAAATTGGAAACCTGTGGTGCAGAAATAATATGCACCACCCTGTAAATCAGATTAACTAGAATTTCTCCATTCATATCATCAATTCCCTCCAGAACAGCTGTTCAATGGCATTGGCCAACAACCTGGCATGGGACCAGGGAACTGGCTGCAAGTTACTCTCACTTTGGAAGCAGGCCCAATGGATATCATTGTTTAAATTCCAATTTTTTAAGCACTGTTATTTGCCAGTAACGTATTTGACTTTTCTAGTTATTTTTTTTTTTAATCAAGATCAGGGAATGTCCATGTTTTTCAATTTTGGATAATCTCTGAAAATAATGACTGATATTTATACAGAATTTAAAGGTCTACAAAGTATCTTATATTTCCTCCTGACAGCAAACCCTGTGAACTAACATCTATAGATATTATCTCCATTTTACATGTGAGGAAATTGAGGCTCAGAGATAGATTTACATCAAAAGTGGGATATGAGCTCAGATCTCCAAGCAATTCCAATACTGACATTATTTATGCTACAACTTGCATTGTCTAAACTAGTTCTGAATCTATCATCTTTTTGAAGAGGAAAGAATACTATTATGACATAACATTTCACAATTTGCAAGAATTATATTCTTGCAACAAGATAGGTTCAAAAAATAATGTTTTATAAATTTAAAAAATCACTGGAGGTGGGGGAGGGAAGCAAGAATGGGGGGGAAATTGTGAAACTCAAAATAAATAAAATCTTTCTTTAAAAAAATTCCTCACCTAACAGGTTTGATGATTTGTTCATATTCACATAGATAGCAAATATCAGAGAATGGTTTTGAACCGGGGGTATGACCAAGACAGTAGGAACTAGTTCATGAGAGCCAGTTGGAAAGTTTTCATTTTGAGAAGCCCTCAAACTACAAATTGGACCTTGGTTTTTATTATTATTATTATTGATTGTCTAGATTTAATGCTTTTTATTATTACTGATTGCCCAGATTTAATAAGGTTCTTATTAGTTTAGTTTTAAGAATTCATTAATAATGCATATAAACTTACAATTGTTTGTATGTACACTTTTTAGAAAAGACATGGTTGCAAATATTGAGCATACTGAACCATGACTTAAAGCATATCATAATTCTCTGATTCATTAGAAAATACCTTTCCAGAATTTAGATGAAGTGGTGCAGAATAAAGTAGATTCATGATAACCACTGGCATGATGATTGCAGTGACTGAAAGGAAAATTGCATAGAACAAAACATGAGAAATCTGATCAGTGTAGTCACTAATCTTGAATTCAGAGGACTGACAATGACACATACCTCCCTAATATTGGCAGAGCAGTGATGGATTGTTGATTTATAATGAAGCACCTGTGATAAGAAGTTATTGTGCTGGTTTCTTTTGCTTAACTCTAATTTGTTATAAGGGAGGTGTGGACATTGAAAGGTGATAGTGATATAAAAATGAGTATATATATTCATTGATTTGGAAAGGAATAAAACAAAAACAGAGCATAATTATAGGTGAATTACATTGAGTTCATTGGTTTATGGGAGAATATGTGTGTGTGTTTCCCAATTCCTAATTTATTTAAATGAATTGATTAAAGTTCGTCTATCACAATGTGTTAGTAAAATGTCTTCATTAAAAAAATTCATGTTATTCTATATAAAAAGACCTCTTTGAAGATTCTGTAAGTCAATAAGCATACATGCTTCAATCAGGATTTTAATTAACTATCTCTTGAGAATATTAAACTCAACTTCTTCATTCAGCATACCCACAGAGGACTATGAAAATATTTAACTTGCATTGAATTCTAAGAAATTAATCTTCCCTCCTTTCTTGTTGAAACTCTGTTTGATTACATAGTTTCCTTCTACTAAAACCCTAGTTTTGTGCAGCATCACAGTGGTAAACTAATTCTGTACATAACCAGGGAAGCACAAGCTCTGGAAAGTCTTTGCAAATCCAAAATGGAAAGCTGTATCTACTGACAGATTATGGGTCTGTATTAGGTCCAGTCCTTCTACATTTAGAAGGAATCCCTATTAGTAGTTATCTATCTATAGATTTATCTATAGAATCAGTTGATCTATCTATTTATCTATCTGTCTGTCTGTCCATAAATCTATTCATCTATCGTTGTGTATTTTATATGTGTATGCATATATACATAAAGTGCATGCTTATATGAATGTACTTATATCTGAAATTAAATAATATATATTTATTTAATGAATATTCTTACATATTAAATATATGGTGTGGTGTACATGCATTATTTGTATACATGTGTGCATGTGTGTTATAGATACATATACATATAGACATAAACACACATATCCATGATATCATTTCAAAGGTTTTGATCTGTATTATTGATAAGCTTTCAGAGCACCATAGTTTTTTTTTTTAAAGCTTATTGAATTTCAAATTTGGTTAGTTCAAAACGCTAATTCCATCATCAGGTATTTTATTCCTGCTTCATGGTCACAAATTGACCAATCCTTTCTCATAAAGGTATGCTATTAGTTTTATGAAGGGCTGAGTGAAATAATATGGTTCACTACAAATCTATGGGATTTTGCACTATGGGAAAAATCTTAGAATCCATGTTTTACTTAGTAAGGGTCCTCTAGTAGTATTACTATCAACCATTTCACAAAGATTTCTCAAGCATTTTCTATATGGCAGTCACTGTGTTAAACTATGAGATTATAAAGAAAGACAAATCAGAGTTCCTGCCCTCAAGGGCAGGAATATATTCTAATAGGAAATTCACATAAGAAGGATTGTATTCTTATTATCATTACACTTAATAGAATCAGGAGAATTTTAGTAAGTAAAAATTATGTCAATTAATTATTTAAAGCAGAAGATATTGATAAAACTCTTTGACTTCATATTTTCATCTATTGATATATTCACTCCAAAGATTTAGAAACAAAAAACCACTTATCTAGGTTTATCTATGTCCTCTATAGAATTGCTACATAACAAATTCATTTTAATAGTGGTTTACACATGTAAAACTTGATTTAAATTTGCATTCATTTTTCATTTTAAATGCTGATGCATGATAGTTGTTTCTTCCCAATATACAATGCCCATGAAATTGGGAGACAGGGTAATCTGCTGGAAAGAACATTGGTTTTAGGTTCTGAAGAACTAGATTGTGTAAATGGCTTTATAACTTTGCAAACTAGTGTACTCCCTATAATGATATATTTAATATCTGTGGGTCTCAGGTTCCCTACATATTCAATGAAAAAAATGAGTAAAGTGATAAAATTGTGTCAAACTTAATCAGCCATACATCCTTCCCTTTTCTTTTGGGATACCTATAATTTTTATCCTTTTGACAGTATGTTATTCTTTGATTTCTTTCTGAAAGAAAGGATCTTATCTGTCCTGAGATAAGGAAAGGCAGCAGCTTACGGTGATTGGGGAAAAAATTCACTGGATTTGAAGCTCAAGAACTTCTCAGTAGATGGCCTTGGATCTACCATATAATCTTGCTGAGTCTCAGTTTCTTAATCTGTAAAATGTTGACTTTGGACTAGATAAATCCTTCCCGCTCTAAATCGCTACTATCATCCATCAAAGTTCTACTTTGCAATCATTTTCATCCTATTTCTAAATTTTCAAAGATTCTAGGAGAGTATGCCCTTGTTCCCTGGCATTCCTTGACCCTTTATTATTAATGATTTTGTGTAAGGAGACAGTCTCCCAAATGGAAGGACTAGGCCCCCAAACACATTCAATGACATGCCGGCTGAGGTTGAATTTATTGGTGAAATCAATTTGCCTTTAAAAATACTGTCAAGCTTGAATTATTTTAGCCAGGATTATAGAGAGAATAGGAGAATTACAGGACTGTCATTAAATGAAGTTAGAAATACAGGTCAGAAGTGACTAGCAAAAAAATGCCTGGCCAAAAACACTGGCACAATGACAGAAGTTATTTTCACAGACTCTTGTTCTGTTCAAGTAAATAGGATCAGTCTTAATGAGACTTTCAATGCTCAGACTGGAACAGTGAAGTGACAATTTCAAAAGAAAACAGAAGAAAATGGATGGAAGCAGATTTAGTCTATAAAGCTAAACTAGGTCATAATTTCCTTCTGGGAAAACATATTTATTTATCATTTATTTTAAAGAACAGCCAGACAAAAAAGTGTGAAAATGAGAGGAAATCATTTGAAGGAAGAAGTAGTGAATATATATATATATATATATATATATATATATATGTATGTATATACATATACATATATATACATATATATGTATGTGTGTGTATATATATGAAGATATATGTGTGTGTGCATGTGTGTGTCTGTGCATATAATATACACAAATATGTATTATATATATTTATATTTTTATATCTGCAAATCTCAGAAAGAAATGTCACAATGAAATGAAATCAACAATCTTCCATTCTCTCTTGACATTCTTCATTTTCAAGCATAGATTTCTTCAAACATACAAATTCAGAAGATTTAGGAATGTCTTGTAAAACAAACTCATCATCAGTTCTCCAAACTATGAGCAAGAAATCATTGTTGCCAGGAAGACTTGTTACATCATACTCTTTTCCTCTTTGATATCAAATAGGAGGAAGCTACATAGCATAGTGGATATAGCACTGGCCCTGCAGTCAGTAGGACCTGAGTTCAAATTTGCTCTCAGATATATGATAATTGCTTAGCTGTGCGACCTTAGGCAACTCATTTAACCCCATTGTCTTTTAAAAACAAAAACAAAAAAATATCAAATAACACTTTGGGTATTTAAGTCTTTCTAACTAATTTACATAAGTTCTAGTCAATTGCTCAGAAGAAGATACCTGGTCACTGAGTGGTCTCAGTTGTATTCTATTTTAGAAATCATCAATCTATAGTCCATACATTAACAACAGGCTTAGGGGCAGAGCACTACAGTTGGTATGATCTTTACATTCTGATCCATTCACCCATTCTCTTAAAACAAGCAAATAATCTTAGTTGCAATAAAATAGTTATAGGACTTTATGTTATAGACATACTCATTTACTTCTGCCTCAATTCTCTGGTCCATCTGTACTCTATCCCTTAAGCACATTCTTCTTAAAGATACTACAATATTTAATGATGCCAATTCATGTACTAAATGCTTTATGTAGAAATCTGTTTTTCTTATGGATCATACACTTCCCTACCTAGAAACTTAAGAGATTCTCTAGTTTACCCCCCCCCATTATCCAGGTAATCCTGGGGTGGTTGGATGATTTAATATTCTAAGGTTCAAGCTGATTAATGACCTTTTACCTTTCCTCTCTACAACCAGCACCACTGGGTTAATTAGGAATGTCCCATGGCTTAAAAACAGATAGGGTAAAAACCTTTCAGAATTGCTCTGTTATTCACCCAGTCTCTCACCAAGAAACCTTTATCCTTCACTCATACTCATTTTTCATACTTTTGACTCTTACATGAATATTGTATTTATATTTTTATGTTCCAATAGTACGTCACTATTGTTCCTCCCATCTTATTCATCTATTATTTTTTGCATCCACTTAAATCATTCTACAAAGTTCTCTTTTGTGTTTTTCTTCTAAACATTAGACATCCAGGTTAGATTCTATCAGGATGCCTTTTGTAAACCTATGTTAAAATTACAATTTTATCCTCTTAAATAAGCCCAGGGCATAAATGGCAGTAGTGATTAGCTATGTGCATCACTAACTGTTCCTCTTGAGACCTTATCACTTTAAGCTAAATCTAAGAGACACATTATTATTTTGATACTTTGAGATCTCGTTCCAATAATATTACAGCTGATTACTGCAGACCTACATAAAGGCATCCAGGGAAAATATAGACATGATATAAGAACTGCTGATAAGCTCTCTTGTAAATTTAGAACTTAAGTCCATGCAGAATAATCAAAGACTGGGGTGGAATTATCAAGTCAGCCAATTACAACTCCTATGCTCTATTGTGTAGTTTTAGGCATTCCTGCTTATTGACCTCTTTATAAAAGGTGCAGTCATTTCCTTAGGCATATTTTTATTGGTCTGAAGTAAAACTTTCTTATTCTGGAGGTTTAACAGAGTACATTAAAATGACATTGAATGATAATGGCAAGTCCCATAGATTGGGCCTTGAGTATAATATTTGACTTTCTGCAACTCTGACATACCACAGAATATGTGAGGACATGTGTTGATTTCTAGTAGTATGGATCTATTGTCTTTGCCATGTTTCTTACCTGTTGAATGAATTTTTGATTGTCACTGCACTGACTCTTATGAGAATTGGCATGGTCACTCCCCTGCCTTCCTGGGTTAAAATTTGCTATCATTACTACTAGCATCCCTGTTATCACAGAAAAAAAGATAACCAGCATAATGCATCATTTTTTAAAGTTTATCAGTCTATGTCTATTGAATTCTAGAAATGTTTGAGAAGACTCCCTAAAGATATATTTCTTCTGAATAGGTCAAAATGCAAAGAACTATTTAGTGATGTTTGCCATGTTAGATTTTATTTCCTGATTAAATGCATTGGATCTATACTCTAATGCTTTGCAAGCTACATGGTCAATGTAGTGTTATAAATGGAATTGTTTAACAAAATCCTTCCAGTTCTTCAAGTAATAAACAATCTTGGATGGAATCCAATACAAACCTTCCTTCTGGTGAATTTTGTTCTCTAAGCAGCAAGCATAACAAAATTTGAGCATGTTATTGAAAATAAATAACCCATTGGATAAAGCTTAGAAATTAGTTACAAAGATATTTTTATTATTCATCCTGACATTTACAGGCAATATGATGAGTTCATTTTGATTCTTGACTTAGATTCAAGAAAGCTTGAGTTCCATTCTCAACTCTGACAATGTATCACTGTGACTCTAGGCAAATCATCTCTCTTGGTGCACTCCCTAGGGTTTATCTATTAAAACATTGTTGGGTTGTGATCAGGTTTGTCATTATTGACATCTAGTATTTGGTACCTCCCTGTTTTGTGCCAGGCACTATGGCAAGCACAGGGCATTGAAATGGATATTGTTTACACTGAGACAAAAGTCAAAGTTTTTGCACCATCAGCACATGCTTAGTATTTGAGATATCAGAGTTGACATATATATATATATGAAACTATTCTGTAGGCATTGTCTGACTAACTAATCCTGCCTTTCTTTCAGCATCACACTATCATTTCTCACATAGCATAGCCATCACCATTCCATGTGGTTACAAATCCTACAGTCTTCAGTATTAGCAAAGAAAATACACTGTTTTTTGGTATCTGAGGTAGTAACTACATTTCTGTGGGAATTAGGGATTAATTATTGCTTTGCATAACTGGACATTGAGATAATTTCAGCTCTAACAAATCCAAGTCATGATGAGGCAAAAGCATTTTATATTATTGAGATACATGGAAATTTCTATTGTGGAAGAGACAAATGACATTGTGCAAAAAGTGAATAAAAACATCATTTTTCCATTTATGACATTGTTATGTCATGTAATGACATGTAATATCATGTAATGATGACTAGACAGCATAGAGGAGTAGACAAAACACTAGATTCAAAGGGTATAGGTTAAAATTTCAATCTTGCTATTTTCTATTGATTAATAATCATTTTAAAATTTCTACTATGTTGAAATTTATCTTTGCAAATAATTGAAAAATGAAATAGTTAAACAAATGAATGAATAATTAAAACAAATGAATGAATAAATAAACAAAACAAACATACAAATGAATGAATGAAAAAATAAATAAGGGGATGATTCCCCACTATGCTCCAGGTTCAACACCAAATGTTGTGAATACAAAGAGGAAGCAGAAGACTATCTCTGCCATCAAGGAGGTTACAGTTTAATAGGGACATGCAAAGTACACATAAGTGAGAAAGCAACAAACAGACTAAATATAGTGAAGTAACCAACATTAAGTGGAGTCAGGAAAGTTTTCCTGCAAAAGATGGGAATATAGTTGGGACTTAAAGGATACTAGAGACATCAATAGGAAGACTGGAGGGAGAGCAACCAGGGAGTATTCATGATAATAGGAGTTGACAGATATGAGAATATACTATGAGTATTGTTTGACTTGCTGATCCCACCTTTCCTTCAACAAAACATTATCACTTCCAGGGAGGAAATCTAGGTGATGCAGTGGATAAAGACTGTTCTTGGAGTCAGGAGGGAGAGATCGAATCCAGCCTCAGAAACTTGGAAATTACTGTGTGACCTTGGACAAGTCACATTATCCTGAACTCACATTCAGGGCCATCTCCAGTTATTCTGATTCATATCTGACCATTGGACAAGATGGCCCTGGAGGAGGTGATTTAGCACAACACGCCCTCACTCAAATCCAATTCATGTGTTTGCAATGACATCACCTCCCTAATGTCTTGGTCTTCTTCAAGAATGAAGGACAAAACATCATCATTTCCAGAGAAGAGACAGAGAAAGTCACCAGAAATGTGAGAGGGAATATCTTCTTCTATAGAAAAACCAGGAGAGCATGCGATTGTATCAAAGAGTTCATGTCAGGGAATGAGGTGTAAGAAGTACAGAAATAGGAAAGAGTGGGTTATGAAGGATATTGAATAACAGGGAACTTTATGTTTGCTCCTGAAGGTGCTAGGGAGTAATTGGAATTTATTTAGGAGAACAATAACATGGTCAGACATGAACTTTAGGAAAATCACTTTTGTAACTGAATGGAAGATAGATCAGAATGGGAAAAGGCTTAAAGCGGATTTATCTATCAGTTGATTATACAATAGTCCATACATAAAATTCAGGCATGAACTATAATGTCATAGGAGAGAAGAAAGCATATTGTTATCTATATGATATTGAATAATTCATTTTCTCCTTCCCCCTAGATCTAAAGTTCTTTATTTGCAAATGAACCCATTCAACTAGATAATTTCTAAGATACTTTCCTATTCTGAATCCTCTAATGTACTACAAAGTATATGTTAAACACATAGAAATGCAGCTCTACTGCATCACAAATTTGGTCTCTTAAAAACTGAAGTGCTAGACATAATGAACATGAATTAAACATTTAATTAACAATAATCCTGCTTGTCTCCTCAGAATATAGAACCTCTTCCTAGTCATCCTTGCCTGAAACTTAGGAGTCATATTTAACTCTTCCCTATTCCTTTATTTCCATATCCAACAGTGAATAAGTAACATCAATTCATTTCTTATGGGGGGAGGGGAGTTTGCAAGGCAATGGGGTTAAGTGTCTTGCCCAGGGTCACACAATTAGGTAATTATTAAGTGTCTAAGCTTGAATTTGAATTCAGGTTCTCCTGATCCAGGGCACTATCCACTGTGCCATCTAGCTGCTCCCACATCAATTCATTTCTAATATATTTATCACAGTTATATCCTTCCCTTAGTTCTTGTCTACTTCCCTATTACAGATCCTCCTTATACTTCTCCCTGAATTGCCTCTAGATTTGTCTTTCCCCCCCTTGACTACATCCTTCACAAAATTAGCACATAAATATTCCCAGTGGACAAGTGCAACCATGTCATTTCCATGTTAAAGGGTCCCTTTAGGACCTTGCTCTTGCCTACAGGATATTAATAATAGCTGATATTTGAGAGTACTTCAGGGTTTACAAAATGCTTTACATCAATTATCTGAGCCTCACAATAGCCTAGTGAATGAGAAAGCATGGATATCGTTTTCCTTTTGCAGATGGGAAACAGAAATTCAGAGAGACCAGGTTAAATCAACAAATATTTATGAAGAACCTATTATGTATCTGACACTGGGGATTCAGTGATAACAAGAAACCTAGTCCTTGCATTTAAGAACATGATCTAATGGGGTGGGGAGGAAGCATGTAAGAAACCATGTACCAAGGTATATGCAAGCTAAACTGAAGGCGATCTCAAAGAAAGGGCACTAGCATTGAAAAGCATTAGGAAGGACTCCTTGAAGAAGAGATGATTTTAACTAAGACTCAAAGGAAGCCAGGGAGATATTTCCAATCCTTATCTTCCGATTGAAATCCAGAAGTCTGAACATTTGAGAGACAGGCTAGATTTATAAGACATAAAAAGAAATATTTATGCATCTCTATCCATCATTGTGTTGGTGGTCACTTCACTGTGTGTTATACTTGGTTAACCCCATATTATACTAGAACATGTTATTCCTTTAGCACTTTTAAGTCAACTACTGTTCAGGACTAAGCCAGTTTTAACCATAGCAAGGGATATACATTTTCTAATAGAAAAGAGTTTGCACCTCAACCTATCAGCCTGGATGGTAGGAAACCTTCTTCTAACCTAATTCTTCAGTGTTAATAAATGTATCTTCACTATAGATTAGTAGAATTAGTGGCCCACATGGTGAGAATGAGTTTAATTGCTCTCAGCTGCTCTGGGAATTCCACTAACTTAATGGTTCTATGTCCAGAGATTACAAACTGAATAAAAATGATAAATGTGTTATTTTCACTGTTCTGTGGTTTGATTCAGTGTCTGTTATTCCTTTCCATGATAAAGAGACCTAATAAATGACTGATCTTAAAATCATTGGATCATTCACAGTAAAAAGATCAATGAACACAAAATTGGCAGGATGGAAGACAAAGTGCTTTTTCAATAGATCCTTCTGGTCAGTTTGGAGTGCTTAAGTAAAATTGATCAACAGACCTTATTGCAGAGAGTTACTGCTCTTGAGATCAATGGATCTTCATTAATGAGAAATGAGGCTAAATATTTTACTCTACCCAGAAAAGAAATGAGTCTCTATTTTAGAAGCATAACTCAACTCCAGATCCTGTTGGAGCATAGAGAAAAGATAGAAAAGTAGAATAGCATACACTTTGTTGGAAGATAGGGTTTCTCTTCTCACTGGAATTTTTAATTAGAGTTTTTAATGACCACTTGTCAGAATTGTTGAAGAAGATTCCTGTTTAGTTTTCTATTGGTAAAATGGACTTTGAGATTCCAATACAATTTTGCAAAACTTTTATATGTTCTCTATATTTTCATAGATCTATTGAAATTATTTAGATCACTACTTATGTTTGTATATATGTATTAGTATTAATATAGAATTAGAATTAGTATTCATTACTTCATATTAGGAGTAGTTAATTTCCATAAAACTAGTTAAGTGTTATCATCACCTGTCCATACCCTAATCTTGGGTGTTTCTTCAGTTATGTTAGATTTTTCATTAGTTGCATAAATTCTGAAAAGAAATTTTAAATTAATTCAACATGATTTAATTCATTTGTCTCTCCACAGAGTTTCATTGTAGTTGCCTCAAGCTATCTTTTTATAAAATCTGGTCTTCAATCTTCTATTTTCTATGTTTGTTTCTATATATTTATCTCTGTTTAAAAAAAGAATCCATTTAATTGTTGTTTTCAGGAAATGGTATCAGGGAAAATAAGCTTTTCTTAATTTTCCATGAATGTTGAAATTCTGTGTGAGTTGATGAAAACTTATTAGTGCCAACTTCAATGTCCTCTCATTTAATCTGAAAATTCCCCACCTAATCCTATCAATAATGAAAATCCTAAATGTAATTTAACATGTGGTTTATGTTTTCTAATTCAGAAAGTACTTGATATTACCAGTTTAATTTTGGGAAAAAGCACAATAGCTGAAAAAGATATATCTAATTGTCTCCCTAAAAAATAATATAATAGACTGATATTCCAGATGTCCACAAGTAATAGAAATGTTCAGAATCCAATTTGTAAACTTTAAAATCATTTTAACTAAATGTAATAGCATCATATTATGATGATTTCAAATACTGACTTTCCATGTAAAATCTGTAGAATTTGGGTTATGTCATTTTGCTTCACTGGATCTCACTTAACTATAAAAGAAGAATCTTTTCTTGTCTAATGAGAGTCTTTTCCAGCACATATATACACATGCACAGGGAGACACACAAACATACATAACTCAGGAGGCAGAAGATTTTGGTTCAAATACTAGCTCTATTGCGTCCTATGTGGACAGGTCACTTAATCTCTCTAGGTTTCAAGTTCCTTTAACCACAGCAACTGAAAAAGGAGAATGAAGGTGGAGACTGCAGATGGATGAAAGTGAATATTTTCTGGTTTTCTTTCAAATAATTATATATGTGTGTGTGTGTGTGTGTGTGTGTGTGTGTGTATGTGTGTGTGTGTGTGTATAGTAGTGCAGGTTGAGTTGATATATATATATATATATATGTATAATATAGAGATACAAATACACACACCAACTCAACCTGCACTACTTCGTGGCAACCCAGAGTGGCTAGCATTCTTTTACAGAACACCAGTCAGAAATCTGAGTAACAAGAAATCACATACCATCATTTGGACTCTTTCTTGGGATAATACATCAGCCTTACGCTTACTGTTGCAGAGCAGGTCATTTTTCCTTATTTAAAAATAAATGAAGAGCAGTTATTACACTTTATATTTTCATGAATCTGTCCTGTGTTCATTAGTGAAAATGGAATAAAGGTGCAAATGATCAACAACCTAAAAAGATGCTGTCACCAGAAACAGTTGATGAGAGAAAAGGGAACACAGTACTGAAATAGAGTTGTTCCTTAAAATTAGTGAAATAATTACTGTGAAATAGAAGGAAGATTCTGGCTAATTTTACTCTATAAGAATGTTAATTGCAAAATGAGTTTTCTCCCCCAGAGGCACCTTCATTATGGGGATAGTATTAGAGAAATTAAATATAGGTATATCTCATCAAAATCATGAGAGAATTACCTGTGAATAATTAAGTAGCATTTAATCAGAAGTAATCATGGAAAGAGCTATCCATGGTGCTTATATGCTAAAGTCTTCTGTTTGTACTGTCATTCTTGCAATGTTTTAATGCATGTTATTTTTTCTATTTAAATAAAACTGTATTGTATCCGTGTGATAGAAGTATTATCTTGACTCCCATTCCACCTCATAAATATTAGGCCAGTTTTTCCTGAAAAAATATTAACATGTTTTTTCATAACTGATTCTCTCAAGAATATAGGGATTCAGACAGTTGACTTCTTTGGGAACAAAGCAGCCAAGAGGATGGCCAAGGAGGTCTGAGGCTTGGCTGATGGAACACAGTGGAAAATTTGGGAAAGGGAGCTTAGCTCAGCTAAATCACCTTGAAGTGTACTCAATTTTTATCCTCACTAAATATCCTTGTCCTGCTAAGGCTAAGAAAATCTCTTAAACTATTCAATGGAATTTAAGTGTCTCATTTTGTTCCAATGCTTTATTAATATGTGACTGGTCTGAATCAGTCTCAGTTCAAATGTCAAAAAGAGATACTTCATCAGGAATACTGAATACCTAAACACTTTTCTATGAGACTCCTTCTTTCTATTTACATAATGTATACTTCAGTAAACACTCATGTCACCTCATTTCTAGACTGTTTCAATATATTTATAAATACATCTCTTGATCTCAAGTCTTTCATCCATTCATTTTTCTATTCAGTTCCCAAAATGATTTTCCTAAAGCACAATGTCACCCTCTGCTCATTTAACTCCAGTGACTGTATTTCCTCTAAGATCTAATATAAAATACCTTATAATTTAAAGACCTCACAATCTGATCCCTTTCTTCTTCTTTTCCAGTCTACTTACTTAAACTACAGTTTATTCCTTCCATTCACTTTTATCCAACAAAAATAACTTTATCCAACAAAAATAACTTTTTTCTTACTGTCTTGTTAATATATTGCACTTTTTCTCTAAAAGCTATGTCTTTGAATGATTACCCTCTCCTCTATGCTTGGAATGCTCTCTCTGTTCACCTCTACAACTGGTTTTTCTGGCTTCCCTTAAGACTCAATTCAAATCTCATCTCCTCCAGGAAGCCTTTACCATTCTTTACAATTAGTCTTTCCTTTGAGACTGACTTCCTTTTATATACATATTTATGTATATTTATACCAAGAGAAATATGCATATATCTTATGTGTACAAATGCTTGTTTGTTGTCTCCCCATTAGAATGTGAATTCCTTGAGAGCAAGGATATCATTTTTTAACCTATCTCCAATGTTTAACTCATGACCTAGCACATGATAAGTCCTCAGTTAGTACTTATTGAGGTACTCATTAAGGCTCTGTCATTTAGAAGCATTTCTCTTCATTTCTTTCCCCTTTTAAAAAGTCAAATGTAATATATGTGTGTATATATATATATATATATATATATATATATATATATATATGTGTGTGTATTTCTTATTGCTTTAGTCTGAAAATGGGTGATTGATGAATGGATTTCACCAATAAAGTAGTTTATTTCTTTAGGGAAATTAAATTTCATATTTTAGTTCTATGTTCAATATTAGTTCATTTTCCTCCATGATCACTTTGGGGATTTTTTTTTAACTTTTTTCCACAACTTACTATACAAATAAGAATTTGAAACCCATTGTGAAGTTTAGGCCAAAGTAGTAGATTAATGCTACACAGTCTGAAAAATGTAGAGAACATCAAAATCTCTGATCTACTAAAATCTTAGTATTCTTTGTTTAGTTCTTGAATCTTTAGTACCCAGCATGATGACTTCCTTTGCATAGTACTACATTGAATTAAATGCCATGCCACATCTATTACTCTTATAATTTAGTGCAAGATTTCAAGAAATTAAATTTATCAATTTTTTCTTCTCTAGAAATTCATTTAAAAAGTAAATTTTACTGAAAGTAAACCTGAGGATAGCAAAATGCCACCTTGGTATAACTATATCAACTGATTTTACATGTGTATATATATATATATATATATATATATATATATATATATATACATATGTGTGTGTGTGTATACATATATATATACGTATATATATATATATATATATATATATATATATATATATATATATACATATCTGATCAAAGTTTTCAGAGTTTCAGAGGAGCTTCTTTTCATCCTTAATCACTTGCAAAAAAAGTAAATCCCTTTAGCAATGCTGAGAGAGGTGCCTTGCTGGCCTATACACCAATGGGAGGAGATGTAAAAATATATTCATACATTTGAGTTATTTGTTGTCCAGTGAAATCAGCAAAACTTAACTCAATTCTTTGGAGTCTTTGTTACTTTGATTATCTTTCAGAGACAAATCAAAGACCAACAATTATTCTTTTGCAAATTGAGTAACTTGAACAAATGACTACCTCTTGTAATTTTACATCTTTACATTATGTATGTGTATTTAGATACCTTCCAGTTTGAGAATTCTTATTGTTTAGATGACTTGAATGAAGTTTAAAAAATGTTTTACATGTAATACATTCCATGCTCCAGATATTTGAAAAAAAACCTTGAAAACTTTATGATGGGGGTGGCTAGGTGGCACAGTGGATAAAGCACCGGCCTTGGAGTCAGGAGTACCTGGGTTCAAATCTAGTCTCAGACACTTAATAATTATCTAACTGTGTGGCCTTGGGCAAGCCACTTAACCCCATTTGCCTTGCAAAAAAAAACCCTAAAAAAAAAGAAAGAAAATTTTATGATGACTGATGCAACAGTTTAGTCTAATTTTTATGTGCTTTTTTGTTTTTTCATGCAGGCAACTATGGAGAAAGTGGGATGGAAGCATTCAAAGACATGTCTGCCAAAGAAGGAATCTGCATTGCTCATTCTTACAAGATCTATAGCAATGCTGGGGAACAGAGTTTTGACAAACTACTGAAGAAGCTTATCAGTCACCTGCCCAAGGCAAGAGTGGTAGCTTGCTTTTGTGAGGGGATGACAGTGAGAGGTTTGCTGATGGCTATGAGGCGCCAAGGGCTGGCTGGAGAATTTCTACTTCTAGGGAGGTGAGTAGGAAAAAGAATCATCTTTTTCATTCTTCTCTCTGACTGAAATATTCTGAGTGAGAAATGTTCATAATTGATGTATCACATTTTTTTCTCTTAATGAGTTGACCCAATTCTTTGGTAGCAGAATCTTTTTAATTGGAACTCAATTTTACATATCTTGAGAACTCAGGAAAGATTTCTATATAGTCCCTCTCATATTTAATAACTGCTTTTTTTTTCAGGATGACTAGGAATTTCCATGTGTGGTTATCTTAGACATATGACTACCATATTTTTAAGTAAAATAACAAAAAAAAATCTCTATTGAAGTGATGGTTATCAAAGTAGTTACTTTAGGAGGGGAATTGAAGGAAGCTACTATTACTCATAGACCCATCATCTTGAATTATCTTTGGAACCAGATTAAGAAGTCACAAAGGGATAAGATGTAACATCATCTCTGCTACATATTATTTATTAAACAATTCACTTCACATTTCTGTGCTTCAGCTTAATGATCTGTAGTGTGAGAAAGGTATTAAGTGATATGAAACAGAACTTTTTACTCTGAAGCTATGATCCTGTTTTTTTAGTCCTTGAAGATTTACAGAATATTTTGCAATTATTGCAAGATCTCTTCATTCAGCTAAGTATCTTATTTCCAATTTTAGAAGAGGTTAAACAAAGAGGCAGGAATTTACATATACTAATACAGATGAAAAAGGGCATAGATGAGACGAACTTAGATCTTCACAGTTCAAATGCAGTGTTTTTTTCCTTTACAATATTTTGTCTCTCAGAGAATTCCTTATTTCAAGCAACCTTGGTTCAAATTCAGATTCTGTCTCTTTCTGGCTATATGATTCTGAACTAAAAAGTTTAAGTTCACTGGACTAATTTTCCTTACCAATAATAGAAGGTGTGGGCCTTAAATGATCTCTATAGACCCTTCAAGTTCTAAAACTATGTTCCAAAAATCATATGATCTATCACATTATGTGGACTTTTAATCATTTAGTTTTGTTTCCAAAAAACATCCATTAGTAGAAAAATTGAGCATGGCTCATCATAGTCAAAAGACTTTTTTGGGAACCCTGAATGTAATTCTTCTAGAGGAGTTAAAATTATGTTGTTATTAATGGAAGCATTGCTGAAATACTTATACAATTTCTCATAGGGATATTTCAGGGACAATAAATACTTGGAGTAGTGAAAAGAGTCATAGATTTAGAATCAGAATATTTTGATTTGTTTCCTGGCTCTGATATTTACCACCACGTGACACATTCCTTCCCTAAGATTCAGTTCCCTGATCTGTAAAATGAGGAAACTGGACAAATTTTCCATTCACTCTTCCCTAGATCCAACATTCTATAATGCTAAGTTTGGATAATTTATTAAAAGAACAATCACTTCTTTACACACAACTTTAATAAATAATGCTTTGTGAAGATATGGTAGAAGTGCCTTTTAAAAGGACAGAAGCAAATTTGTACTCATATGCACATATAATGTATATGTATACATGCACCCCATATATTTATATTATCCAAACATGGATATTATATATATATATATATATATATATATATATATATATATATATATATATATATATAATGAAGCTTTTTAGAATATGTGAAGACATACACTACCTCATGAGATAATGTGTTCCTCCTCACTGGAAAATATCAGACAAAGGTTTTCAGTCTTTGCAATAGAGAAGATTTCTCTACATGGCAAAAAATTTAACATGATAAAGATATTTTTCATTCTAAGATTCTCTGAATCTATGAGATGGTTATATAGACTTGTAACCAAAATGAAGGAAGTGGAAAATTATGTACATACATATAAAAATAATGTGTACTTATATATATATGCTATATACACATATATGAGTATGTATAATATATATAAATAAACAATGTGAGATTATTTTGTTGATGACTATGTACAGAGTCCTTTGAGTCCCCTGTCAATAAAATGACATTGAAAAGGTATTTCACTGCCACATAACAATTTCATTTTGAAGGTTTATTAATAATTAAACTTCTTATTCCAGTTCATATATATATATATATATATATATATATATATATATATATATATATTTATACACACACACACACATACACATATGCTTTTAAGAAAATATGTCCTTGCTCCAGAATATTGGAGACTGGCTATACAGAATTTACAATCTTTAATTTTTGTTTTTTTCTTAAATAAACACATGGAAGAGCTATATCTGGACCTCTTTATAAAGTTGAAGAACTATTTTTTTTCCAGGGTATAGAAAGAAATATGGAAGTATCTAACTTAATCAAGTGTCCTTAAGTATCATTGTAGCTTGAGCCATGGTATAAGATTTTACTTAAATGAAAATTCATACTAGTCTCAAGGAGGAAGGAAGCAATATTTGCATGTAAAAATATGACTGCTTACTTAAGACAGAGAAACTAAAATTCCTTTTTCCCAAATCTTGTGTATAGTTTCAAATTCAATTCATGAGTAATTCGGGAATTGGAAAGAAACTGCTATTATGCTAGTAATACTTTGTGATTTATTTTGGGCATTATTATCATTTATCCTTTCCTTCATAAAATATTTTTCCTTCAATGTTATCATTTTTAATGGATTTGTTTAGTTTCTTATATAACATGTCATATCATTAGGTCAGGCTATTTTTCTCAGTTGCTATCATGGAAAGAAATGGAAAAAATATTTAATTTGTACAAATTGATTTCATTGTTAATGGTTCAGAAATTTTGCCATTCTGGAAACTGAATTATGTTTATGGATCATTGCAAGTTTTGATGAATGATGATTTTTTTCAATCCTGCCTGAAATACTGAATATATGCCTAAAATAATGATTTGAGATTTACTGGCATTTATGTGTGTGATTGAGATTTATTTATAAAATATAAATACAAATTGTAATACCTGATGTAAAGTGCCTCTTATTTTTTGGGGATCTTTATGTTTTGAGGATATTTGAACATGAAGATAACCAGTAATCTCTTTTGTATATTAATACTTGCCTTATGCAAAGATCAGACTTCTGGTAAGCTCAAACATAGCCTCAAATTATAATATGAGGGTAATTATACTACCTATGTCATTGGGTTGTGAGAATCAAGTGAAATAATATTTGTAAACTCCTTTATAAATCATAAAGCATGATTGGAACATGATTAGGAGTAAATGTGTTGGTAGTTATTATTATATATAATGGAGAAATGGAATCATTCTGAGTCTTCCCCTTTCCATATAATTATAGTCATAAAAAAGTTAGTGATTGAGAAGTAATGATGACATGCTAACAGAAGTAGCATTAAATTCCTACTTATATGTAAGATAATAAAATTATGGGGGGGGTAAATATCAGCATAACAAATTTTCTCAGGAATCAAAAGCCTTCACATATTATCCTACCATCTGCCAGCATTATTTATATATCAGTTAGGATGCATAGCTTTTGTTGTTCATGATAAACTTAGAGAATCATATATTTTATCTTAAAAAAGGATTTCATATCAAATCTATTTTGACAGATGAATGAACACAAGACTATAAATTTAATTGCCCATTGTTATAAAGGTACCAAGGAAAAGTTTTGGAACTAGTACCTGGGACTCTCCACTTCTTTTTCAATGCCCTTTCATTGGATCACACACTGCTATCACCTAGAAAGTGGATTAAATTATATTTACTATAATTTTCAAAATCCAAGCTGCCATACTTCACTTTTTCCCATTAAAATATTTTCAAGTAGGAGGCATTGCTGTGATGTTGCTGTTTAAAGGTAAATAACCTTCAGTTAGCTGGAAAATCCCTTAATTTTTAATCCCTATGCATGCCTAATTACTGTATTTGTACATGCCTTTACTAATAGGGCTTGAATGAGGACATGGGATTTTATCATTTATTATATACTAATCAAGGTCCTTTACCACTGATTATAAATCTTAGGAGATGACTAGTTTTAATTTAGACTACTAAGTGGTATCCCACCGTGCTTTATCTCTCACATTTATCAAATCTTTTTGCTTGATAGGATGTACAATCTAAAGAAAAAATGGAATGAGTTTTGAAACATTCTTTCTGTATGCGTGTGTGTGTGTGTGTGACATTCTTTTGATTGTCTCTACTATTTCTTTAAAACAACATGTTTGAATTACTAACTTTTGATAATTATTTTCTCAAAAATATTTTTTCTTTAGTTTGATAAATGTATAAGTGCCTTTTG
Source organism: Macrotis lagotis (assembly GCF_037893015.1). NCBI lineage: Eukaryota > Metazoa > Chordata > Mammalia > Peramelemorphia > Peramelidae > Macrotis > Macrotis lagotis. The sequence goes on along the minus strand of NC_133658.1, from coordinate 819,473,723 downwards.
GGAATACTTTGCTCTCCTGTATGACTCTACTTTCCTTTTACTGGTTTGTGAATGTAAATGTGCTCAGAGTATAATGATGCCAAAGGAATAATTATCTAGTCTTTACATTCACCAGCATGTCTTTCAAAATAATGAATCTAAATCTAATTACTTCCTTCATTTCTGTAGAGGAATTTTCTAAAACCCCCATTTTTTAGTCCAGGACAGAGACCACTATTAATTACTAGCACTGTGCAGATATGTGTCAATGTGGTTGTGTGGGGGTGGGGGTGGGGTGGGGGTGAGTTTGTGTGTGCCATCAATAATAGAACCTTAGGCAATTTTACCTTTGCACTGAGATAGGTGTTAGCACAGAAGTAGAAAAGATAGACTTAGTAGGATCAGAGGTTATTTGCTTTACAGAATCCAGAATCCCCTTTTGTATTTTAAGTTAAAATGGACTGAAGTCTCCCACAATCTTTAATCAGCATAGATAAGCAGATTCACTTTTTAGTCAATGATTCATTTGCTAATATGGGAATGTTAATAGTCAGGAATACTAAAGAGGAAATTCAGACTCTCACAGGGTCAGTCATCTCATCAACAAACATTTAGTAAAACTTATATTGAGTGAATGGCATCCATGATCCTGACATCTTTACCACAATTTTCCTTTCCATTTTTTAATTCAAAATCAGTATAGATATAGAACTGAAAGGGGCCTTAGATGGCACCTAATCTGATGCTCTAATTTACTGATAAAATTACTGGGGACCACAAAAGTTAAATAATTTGCTCAAGGACACACAGACAGTAAGTGGCATAAAAAGATTTAATGATCTTGTCAAGTATAATATCCATTCATTTATTAGAATGTAATAACCTTGATATTTGGGAACTTTTATTTTCATTTTATCATTTTTCTTGCCAATAACAGTACTTTTTCATAAGGTAGATATCAAATATATTCTTACTGAATTTAATGTTTACCAACATGTTATGGACTTAGGTGCCAGTATAAATGAAATTAAATAACAAAACACAATAAGTTGCTAAAATTTAAACAAAACTTTAAATTGGAACTTTGAAACCTGATTTCTCCCAATGGAAAAAATTCTGAGAGAGGAGGAAAAGAAATAAAATAAACAAGAAAAAAAAATCTAGTTCTGCAATGATATTGTACCAAAGAGAACTGTAACTAAGCAATTCAGGTCTGCTTTGAAAATACTGTTGCTCAGGTTCTCTTCACATACCTCAAATTTCATACATATTTTCATAACTTAACCATGATAAATATTTTCAGATCCAATGTTCTACATTTTCCAAATTTCTAAGATCACTTGCTGCTTTATTTTATCTTTTTCTGACATTATTTCTTCAAGGGCATTCTATCGTCTATCCCAAATAGTGATAGAAATCCCTCCAGGATGAGAAGAAAGAGCACCTGTAAATGATTACATACAGTTCACCCTCAAATCTGTTCAATGCATTTTTATCACTCTAGACTTCAGATTTTTCATTTGCAAAGCAGAGACAAAAATATCCTACTCATGAGACAATGCTTTATAGCTGTAAATAAATTTACCTATTAATTTTTGTTGCGTATCACTAAAGTTTAGTGTGGACTTATTTACCTACTTTCACAGAATGAGATTTCTGTAAGTGGCTAAATACTATTGATAATTTCTTGTCCAGGTTTATTCAATAATTTTGGAAATCCCTTTTATCTTACAGTGAGCTGTGACCCATCTCTGAAATGTTGGAAACTTTTCTACAGAAAAGATGAAACTTACCTTTCTGTTCAATATATTTCTAAATATATTTTTGTGTATGCATATATGTATATATTTATTCAATAATAGGATTCCTCTTCCTAGGAGTTTATTATTTGGGAGCAATTTATTGGAGATTTATAAATATGTGGATACAGATAATATTTATAGAAAAAGAACATATTTAGCTAATTTGTTAAAGATATTTATACTTTTATTATCAATAAAGTAGTTGTATGCTTGTGTATACTTTTAGCATATTTCATTATTAGTAGCATTACCATCAACTACAGTATAATGTGCTTTAATAAAAAAGTTCATGTGAACAATATGTTTTATTTTCAATAGGTAATCACCCTGGTCTATATTTTAATAGCATGGAATTTCTAAAGATGAATGGCCCTGTCTTTCATAAATTTTTTTCACTCATTTGTAATATGTAGGAATGGCATTACTGTGCCATATGGGACATAACATATAATGTTGATTTTTTTTCCTTGTTGATAAGTTTGCTTCAACCTGTGCATGCACTAAGAGATCAGGGATTTTTCCCTATAGATGTGAATTTTGCTCCTAAAATTCATTCTCAGGATCCTGGGAATACCCTTTTTATGGGGAAGCTATGTGTCTATTGGGCAGCTAGGTGGTACAGCAAATAGAGCAATGGCTTGGAGTCAGGAGACACCTCAGACACCTGACTCTTACTAGCTGTGTGACATTAAACATGATTACCTCGCATCCAGGTTCATCTTCAGTCATCCTGATTCATAACTGGTTCCTGGACTCAGATGACTCTGAAGGAAAAAGTGAAACTCAGGCATAGCACAACCCCCCTCACCCAAATTCAATCCACATGTTTGTCATGGTATCACCTCCCTGATGTCATGGTCTTCAAAAATTAATGACAAACATTACAAATGTCTATCACATGATATTGCTGGAACAAAGGGTATTGATAGATATTTAATCATCAGAATTTCTCTTAATATTGCTCCCTTAATTCCTCCCACAGAATCATCCCATAAAACAAAGAATATTTTATTTTTATTTTTTAAATTTTATTTTTTTAAGGTAATGGTATTAAGTGAATTGCCCAAGGTCACACAACTAGGCAATTATTAAGTGTCTGAGGCTAGATTTCAACTCAGGTCCTCCTGACTCCAGGGCTGGTGCTCTATTCACTATGCCACCTAGCTGTTCCCCAAATAATATTTTTAGAGAAAAAGAGGAAAATAGAGAAAACAAAAGCAAAATCAATCAATACAAAAAATCTACATATATATAAACAATGTACATGACCAAAGGAAATTTCAGCTTCTTCAACTTTTAAACATAAACCATTGATTAAACAAAATTCACTTCAAAAATAATTGTATATGAGTTCATCAATAAACCTACATCCCACTCTATTACTAATTCATGTAATGTGGGGAAGAATGAGCATAAATTTATTGAAAACTAGTAGGAAGACTGAAGAAAGAAAATTGTCTGCCAGAGCAAAAATAAAACAGCAATAACAACAATAAAACAATCCTCTGGTCTACAAATCTTGGTGTAATAAATAATCTACATAGTCACATGGCGGGAAGGATCTCAGGATGGGATTCTTGACTCAGACTATACAATAGCTAAATTTTGGGGAGCATTTTGAACAAGCCATTTTACTGACCTTTGACTCTGTGAAGCTATTCAAATCTACACCAAATGCTATTTCCCTCCAGTCATAAGTGGTAATAAAGATCAAAGAAGCCAAGTTTCTTTTCTCAAGCAGATTTGTAAAGAGGAAAAAGGTTCTTTTTCCTCTGATTAGTTTCTATCATCAATAGTTTTCTTCTAGTCAGTGTTCAGCAACAAATCTTTTTTCACCAATCAACTCAGTTCCCTGTACTTTATTATCAAGTCTAATTTCCTTCAGTAAACTCTGACGCTGGTGTCAGGATGAATTTCAGTATCTTAATTATTTCCTTATATTTTATCTTAACTATTTTTCTATAAGTCAATCACCTCACTAAATTACACTTAATTCAACTCCTCTTAAGTAGCAGTTGGGCATCTCCTCTGTTTTTTGAGTCTATTCTGCTTTTCTAACAATTTTATTGCATCTTTTAATTATTAATTGACTCCTATATCAAAGCATTCTCTTCTAATGTGATGTAATTCACCCCTATCTATGTCATGAATGAAAAATAATTACCTTTTACTATGAAAACTTCTAGTTATTAGGACTTCCCTGTCAGCAACACCAATGTCTTCAAGTAGTCATAAGAAAATTAAATGGTGGAAAAGAAGATACTTTAGTAATTACTTTTTTTTTTTTTTGCTGAAGACTGTCTGTTTTCAAATCATTGCAAAACTGTAGGTGTTACTCCAAAGTTTGCTTTCCTCTGGGGAGCTACTTTCCAAGAAAATCCCTTAGAATATTTTTTGCACCTTTTTATAAAAAAAACTGTTCAAATTCAAAAGGGACAACACTTTACCATAATGCAATCAGTCAGTCAGCAAACATTTATTTAATATTGACTGTTCAGAGTACTCCTCAGAGAATGATTCAGAGTTTAGAAAATAAATTTTCTGCACTCTCGTGGGATATATGATATATGTGGAAGATAAATATAACATAGAATACACATTTTAAATTAATCAGAGACAATTTGTTTTGTTAAAGGTTTTTTCATGATTTTTTCCAAGTTACATGCAAAGATAGTTACCAACATTCATCTTTTTTTGTAAGCTTTTGAATTTAACTTTATTCTACCATCTCTCCTTCCTTCACCCCTTCTTATGACAAGGAGTAATCTAATCTAGATTCTACTTGTACAATCATATTTGACATATTTCCATACTATTTATATTGTGAAAGAAGAATTAGAACTAAAGAGGAAAAATGTGAGAAAGAGATTTTTTCCTATGTCTGTGGTTGACATTTTCTATCACAAGTTTTTTTTAGGATTGTCCTTGATCATTGGACTACAGAGAGGAGTTGAGTCCATCATAATTGAAGATCTCACAATGTTACTGTGCACAGTTTTGTCCTGGTTCTGTCCACTGTACTCATCATCAGTCCATGCAAGGTTTTTAAGACTTCTCTGCAGTCCAAAAGGTCATTATTTCTTACAGAATAATAGTACTCCATCACAATCATATATCATAATTTGTTCAGCTAGCCCCAAATTTATGGGTAAATATTCAGGTGAATCTTTTTTTTTTCTTTTTAATTATCCCTTTGGGATATAGATCTAGAAATGGTTTTGCTAAATGAAAGGAGATGCACAGTTTTATTACCCTTTGATGTAGCTCTAAACTGATCTCCAGAATGATTGGATCAGATCACAGCTCCACCAATCAAGGTTGGAGAAGATATTGTAAAACTGGGGCACTAATGCCCTATTGGCAGTCTTTTCATCAGGAAAACTTGAAAGTCCCCTATTTCATTGAATGTCCATTTCCCCCCAAAAGAATATGATCGGTTTTCTGAGCAGTTGATTATTGGTTGTAATTCAAGGTCTTTTGTCCTCCAGAATATCATATTCCAAACTCCATGATCATTTAATATAAAAGCTGCTAAATCTTGGGTTATCCTGACTATAGTTCCACAATGATTAAATTGTTTTTTTCTGGTTACTTGTAATATTTTCTCCTTGACTTGAGAGCTCTGAAATTTGACTATAATATTTCTGGGAGTTTTCAATTTGTGATGTCTTTCAGAAAGTGATTGGTGAATTCTTTCAGTTTCTTTTTTAACTTTTGTTCTGGAATATCACGATGGTTTTTATTTCTTGAAGGATGATATCTAAGCTCATGTTTTTTATCATGACTTTCAAATAGTCCCATAATTTTTAAATTATCCTTTCTGGATCTATTTTCAGGTCAGTTGTTTTTCAAATGATATATCTCACATTGTCTTCTAGTTTTCATTCTTTTGATTTTATTGCATTATTTCTTGATTTCTCACACAGACATCAGCTTCCCTTTGCTGAAGTCTAAAGTTTAAGGAATGATTTTTCTTCAGTAAGCTTTTATACTTCCTTTTTTCATTTGACAATTCTTCTTTTATAGGTGTTTTTTCTCCTCATTGGCTTTTTGTGCCTCTTTGTCCATTTGACACAATCTACTTTTTAAGGTATTTTATTCAGTCTTTTTTTATCTGTCTCATTCACCAAGTTACTGATTTCTTTTTCATAATTTTCCCATGTCACTACCATTTCTCTTCCAAATTTTTTCTCTATTTTTCTTTATCTGATTTTCAAAATCATTTTTTGAGCTCTTTCATGAGCTGAAACCAATATATGTTTTATGTTGAGGCTTTGGAAATAGGAGCTTTGATTTTTGTTATCTTCATCTTAGTGTGTGTTTTGATCTTTCTTATCACCATGTAACTTTTTATGGTCAGATTTATTTTTCTGTTATTTGTTCATTTCCCTAGCTGTTGACTGGATTTTTAAATTTTTCTAAAGGAAGGCTCTGCTTCCAGGGTGGAGAGGGTTCTCTCCCCAGATTTTGGGTATTTTTTGCAGTTGTTTTCAGAGATATTTCTAGGGGACTATAAGTTTTCAGTTCTTCCTAGGTAGTATGATCTAAGAAGAGGGTTTTATTACTCTCCGAGTCTATCCTCTGGTCTGTGGGTGAATACAAATCTTTCTTTCTAACCTGGAAATGCAAGGGTTTCTGCTCCCCTGCAGCAGCAAGTTCCGTTTTGCTGGTTCCTCCTCTTCCCAGGACTGAGACTCAGGAAAATTACATAGATATGAGTATGGGCAAAACAACAGAGCCTTGCCTCAGTGATAGCAAAGAGGCCCCATAAATGTCTTCTGACCCCCTTACTATCTATGAACCCAGAGCTCCAGAAGCAACTGTTTCTTCTGCTGATTTCATAATTCCCAAAGACTGCTCCCAGTCAACTGGGTCTAGTCTGCATACTGAGACCTGTGCTGAACTGTCCTTCAAGCTCACCCTTTGAAACAGACTTTTCCTGTTGACTTTCCAAGTTACTTTTGGCAGTCTGGGCTGAGAGGTATGGAAAACAACACCAATACCACTGATCCAGTCACCCTGCTTCATGTTCCCATATTGCTGGGACCAGTTCACTCAGTCATAGCCAATGCTGCACTGTGTTCCTCTCTCACCCTGAAATGAAAGGTATTTCCTGTCCAATTTCCAAATTGTCTTGGCCTTGAAAATTATTATTTTTTAAAATTAATTCATTTATTTTCATCCATATGCTGTGTATATTTTTAAATAACAAAATATCCTTCCACCCTCCCTTCCCATCCCCCCTCCCCTCTGTGTCAGGTTAACATTGTACATACATATTTTGATAAACATGCTAACATATTAGTCATTTTTGCCAGGAATTAGGATTAAGGAAGATACATGAGAGATAATTTTAATGAAGTGTTCATCAGATTCTGAAGGATTAGTTTTTCATTCTTTTTTTGTTTTATTTTGTTTTGTTTTTCTTTCTATGGAAGGGATTAACATTGTCCATAGTGAGTCTAATATGGTTGTCCTAGCTCTCTGAACTGCTGAGAGGAGCTGTTTCCATTAAGGTTGATCATCTAACAATGTTGTTAATATGTACATTCTTCTCTCAGTGGACTTGAAAATTATTTCACTCTGTTTCTTTGTGGATTCTGCCACTCTAGACTCTGTTTAGATTCATTATTTAAAGATATTTGAAAGGGTTTGGGAGAGAACTTGAGTGAGTCCCTGACTTTTACTTCCAATTCTTGATTCCACTCATTTTGTTAGAGTCATTTCTCAGATTAATTTTGTTACTAACTTTTCTAGCTCTATATAATAATTTTTCATAGTTTGGTATGACACTGAATATGAAATTTAATTTAAGTTGAATTGCCATTTTTATTATATTAACTCAGTTCAACCCTGTGCAATTGACATTTTTTCAGTTGTTTGGAAATGATTTTATTTGTGTGAAAATTATTTTGTAATTGTGTTCAGATTGTCTCTGAATTTGTCTTGTAAGATAGATTCCCAAGCATTTTTATGATGTCTAAAGTTGTTTCAAATGAAATTTTTTTCTCTCTTGCTGCTGAACTTTATTGGTAGAATATAGAAATGCTGTTGATTAATGTGGACTTATTTTATATCCTGAAACTGCTAAAGTTGTTGTTTCAAGCAGTTTTTAGTTGATTTTCTAGGGTTCTCTGAGTATACTATCATAACATCTGCGAAGAGTATTTTGTTGCATCATTTCCTATTCTAATTCCTTTCAATTTATTTTTCTTCTTATTGTTATTGCTAAAATTAAAGTTTCTAGTATAATAATAAATAATAGGGTGATAAAAGGCATTCGTGTTTCATCCATGATCTTAGTGGGAATGCTTCTAGCTTATCTCCATTACATATTATCCTTGCTGATGGTTTTAGAAAGATACTGCTTAGAATTTTAAGGAAAACTATTTATTCCTGTTCTCTCTAGGGCTTTTATAGGAAATGGTGCTGTGTTCTGTCAAAAGCTTTTAAACCATCTGTTGACATAATCAGAGGATTATGTTAGTTTCGTTATTTATATGGTCAATTATGCTGATTGTTGTTCTAATATTGAACAATTCCTGCATTCTGGGTATAACAGGAGAGTTTATCATCTTAATTATAGCTTGCTATAAACTTTTTCCTAATATTGTATTCAAAAATTTTGCAAAAATTTTCATTAGGCACATTAGTCTATAAGTTTCTTTGTCTGTTTTGGCTCTTCCTGGTTTGGGTCTCAACAACATGTTGGTATCATAAAAGGAATTTGTCATAAAACCTTCTTCCCCTACTTTTTCAAATAGCTCAATGTAGAATTGGAATTAATTTTTCATTAAAGGATAGATAGAATTCATTTGTAAACCCATCTGCCCTGAAATAATTTTCTTAGGGAGTTCATTGACAGTTCTGAAATGGCAATATTACACATTTTATTTCCTCTTTTGCTAACTTGGGAAATTTATATTCTAGTAAATATTTATCTATTTCACTAATATTTTTAGATTTACTTGCATACAGTTGGACAAAATAGCTCTGTATTGTCACTTTAATTTCCTTCTTATTGGTGATTAATTATTTCTTTTCATTTTTGATACTTGTAATTTGTTTTCTGTCTTCTTTTTTAATCGTGGGTTTACCTACTTTATTTTTTCATAAAACTCCCTCTTAGTTTATTTATAAGTTTAAAAGTTTTCTTACTTTAAATTTTATTAATTTATCTTTTAGTATTTAATTGGGGATTTAAATTTATTATTTTTCTAATGTTTTTAGTTACATATCCAATACTTTTTTCTTCTCTTTCTCTATTTTATTCATGTAGGCATTCGGAGTTAAAAAATTACCATGATAAATATTTTGACTACATCCCACAAATTTTGGTATCATATGTCATCTTCATCATTGTCTTAGATGAAATTGCTGATTATTTCTATGATTTGTTGTTTGATCCACTTCTTCTTTAAAATTAGGTTATTTAGTTTCCACTTAATTCTTAGTTTATCTTTCCAAGGACCTTTGTGATAAGTGATTTTTACTTTATCATGATCTTCAAAGGATACATTTATTTTTTCTGCCATTCTGAATTTGATTGTGAGGTTTATATACCATAATATATGGACAAACTTTGTGTAAATGCCATGTACTTCATAGAACAAGTATATTCCTTTCTATCCCCATTCAATTTTCTCCATTATAATATCTAACTTTTCTAAAATTCTATTCACTTTTTTAACTTCCTACATTAGATTTATCTAATTCTGAGAAAGGGAGATTGAGGTAATACACTTATATTGTTTTGCTATTCACGTCTTTCTGTAGTTCATTTAGCTTCTCTTCTAAGAATTTGAATGCTATGACACTTAGTGCATAAATGTTTAATAATGATATTGCTTCATTGCCTTTATTATATTTTAGGAAGATGCAATTTTTTTCCTTATCCTCCCCCTTTTTTTAGGCAATGGGGTTAAGTGGCTTGCCCAAGCCTTCACAGCTAGGTAATTACTAAGTGTCTGAGGCTCAATTTGAACTCAGGTACTCCTGACTCCAGGGCCAGTGCTCTATCCACTATGCTACCTAACTACCCTCCTTATCCCTTTTAATTAGATCTATTTTTGCTTTTGATTTATCTGAGATTATGATTGCTGTCCCTGATTTTGTTTAACTTCATCAAAAGCATAAGATATTTTGTCCCAATTTTTTAACCTTTACTTTTTATGTATCTCTCTGCTTCAGGTGTGTTTCTTATAAACAACACATTGTAAGATTCTGTTCAGTCTACTCTGTTATCTGCATTTGTTTTATAGGAGAGTTCATCACATTCAAATTCAGTTATGATTACTAAGTCTGTATTTCCCTCCATTCTATCACCCCCCACCTATATTTGTACTTTTCTCTTTCCTTTCCTATCATCCCTCCTCACCAGTGTTTTGCTTGCGATCACCACTTCCCTAGATCTGTCCTCATTTATATCAACCCCTCCCTTTATCCCTTTTTCCTCTTAATTTCCCCCTCTCTTTTCCCTTTCTTTCTATTACCCTCTTTCTCCTGAAGGGTAGGATAAGTTTTTAAATTCAGTTGGGAATGCATGTTATTCCCTCTCTGAGCCAAATGGTCCAAGAATATGATTTACTTATTGCTCACACTCTCCCTTTCTTCTTTCTACTACAAGAAGTCCTTTTAACTTCTTCATGTAGTATTATTCACCCTCTTCTGTCTCAGTCTTCCTCTCCTAGTATTTTTTCATGTCTTAATTGTGTCATATTCTAGACCTTTCAATCCTTGAATGTTAAAGGTAATTAGTTGTGTGTAACCTTGATTGTGATGCCCTGCTATTTAAAAAGCTTCCTTTAAGCTGCTTTCAATATGTATGTGTGAGTGTGTATTCAAATTATAATATGGAAATATATTTTATGTGTTAGCACACATATAACCTATATGGAATTGAATATCATCTTAGGTAGAAGCTCAGAAAAAGAGGAAGGAAGACATGGAATGCAAAATCTTGTAAAAATAAATGCTAAAAAATTATCTTGACATATAATTTGAGAAATGGACTATGATTTAAAAATAAAAAAAAGTTTATTAGGCATATGTTAAGTTATATATGGTCATGACAGGCAATTTTTGTTTTTTTTAAAAGAATAACACTAAGACACAATTACTCTCAGTGCTATGAAAATGTCTTTATGCTAACTTAGATAAGTTTTTAAAGTTTACAAAATAATTTCTTCTCAAGAATCTTTGGAGATTTATTGTGTCCACTTTATCAGTAAGTAAAATAATTTTCTAAATTTTACTGATTCAATGCAGTATCAAGACTCACGTTTGAGCCTAATTCTCTCAAATCCTAATATTGAACTGCTTCTACTAATACCAGGCAGCTTCTTTGATCAAGGCATAGAAATGCTGCCAAGCAAGTTTTCACTTTAAAAGTGTCCTTTTATCCAGAAGGCAGGATCAATATTTTTCACATATTTGAATGGATCCATATGTTTCTTTCTATTGCCCAGGAGTATCACCTGTTTTATATATATTTGCCAATCTATGAGTCATTAGATTATAAGATTCAGAGGGCAAAAACACTGGCATATTCAAACTTTTTTTTTAATCTTGTACCTCTTAAAACAGTACTTGGCATATGAGATATTCATAATTAATTTATTAAATTGAATTACCAAGGGGCTATTTTCAGCTTGTATACTATAAACTTTGTCTTTATGAAAATGCTGGCACTGCCCTATTCTTCATATCAAGTAACATTAAGCTTGTAATAATGCAAATATACCTTATAATTTTCTTTTTAATAAATGCAGAAGATGATGGGAAAGAGAAACAAGCACTTAAGATCTTATTCTATGTCAGGCTAAGCAACTTATAATATTTTCTCATTTGATTTCGCACAACAAAACTTTGATATTATAATTATTATTGATTATTATTATTACTATTATTATTGTTCTCATTTTATAGTTGATAAAGTAAGGAAGTCAGATGCAAAGTGACTTGCCCAGGATCATACACCTACGATTATGAGGCTGGATTTTCCATCAGACCTACCTAATTGTGCCAAACAGCTGTCTCAAAGAAAATTGAGTGGTCAATCTAAAAGCATATTTGACCAAGTGGGAAAGTACTGAAATAAGAGCAGACCTGGTTTTGAGTCCAGTGTCAGACAATTACCAACAGCCAGACCCAGGGCAACTTGTATAATCTTTATGGGCTTTGCTTTCCTCACTTGTAAAAGGGTAAGAATTAGCAAAACTATCTCCCTCAGATGATTGTGAAACAATCTCTTTCTGAACATTAGAATACTATAAAATGTTAGTACTATTAATTTTATGGTGGAGAGCTCATTTCAAAGATGTTTAGGATGATTTGGGGGATAATGAATGCATATTGCATTGTCTTTGGTAGCATTTCATTTTTCAAAAAAAAAAAAACAAAACTGAGCAACCCAGAAATACAGATAATTACTGTAATTATAGCTGATTATCATTAATGTCCCTTCTCACCCTATCCTTCAATATTTGTCCCAGTGCTAAATAGAGCCTACTGTAAATATTTCTAGCTTAACTTTGTCTCTTTGAAAAATAAATGTATCTTTGATGAATGGTTCCAGGTGGCTGGCACTGGATCAATGGCTTCTCACTTCTTCATGGTCCTATTTTTGCATGAACTGATTTGCCCAGGACTCTCAGGGCAGAACACAATGAACTTATAAGAGTTGGCTGTGAATTCTTACCATTTATTTGCAAGGTTGTAATGTGTACTCTAGTTAAGGAAGAATACAATGCTAATGGCATTGAGGTCATCATTTGGAATCTATAAATAGATATACTTGGCAATTGGAACAAAGGGTAATAACTTTATTGACATTAAAATAATATCAATGAGTAGCTCTTAGGATGATAAGTGAAAATGTGGCCAATATTTTTATTTAAGACAATGCTCATCTCACTACAGATAAGGGATCTGATGATCTGATATCTAGCCAGTGACCTTCTGGCTCTGGCATGAGCTTCAGTTTTGACAGGGCTGAGGGTACTAGAATACATTTCATATATTATCAAACTCTTTTGGAACTTGACAGTGCTTAATTTTGGAAGTAGAGTGGTTCACCATTAGTCAGAAACAACTGATAATATTTTCTTCTACATTCTAAGATGTCCAAGTTGTTTGTCATTGTTTTGACTCTGATAGAAGCAATGGTTATTCGCAAGAATACCATGTTCTCCATTAATTAGAATAATCTTTAAAATCTGTTTCTAGTAAACAAAGAGGAAGATAATTGATTGGCCTACTATGACTTTTTGAAATTGCTCTCTGAAATTGATCAAGCAAAATGCTGTTTTCCATGAAAAGAAATTCAAAATCAAATTCTATCAGATCATCATAAGCAAATTGAATTAAGAAAAAAATGCCAAATATTTTGACATACTTATATAAGGGCTTTGCTTTTAAGGGTTCTTTTACTTATCCTAAGAGCAGACAACAAGCATGGTTTATAATAGATTTTCCAACATAGTTAATATTTTAAAGTGAATAAAGTTTGTTAAGAAGTATCTAGATAATTTTCAGAGCTCAAATTATTCAATAAGAATTATTAAGTGCTAGGCTTACTTTGGGGAACATAAAAGCAAAAATTATCCATGTCCTACTCTAAATAAACATATTCTTCTGAGAATACATATATATATATATATATATATATATATATATATATATGGTTAAATAAATGCAAAATATATACAAAATTTAACTTTTGACAGTAAGTGATTTATCCAAAGTCACACAGTAAGTAAAAAATTCACTAAATAGCATGGAAATAATGGAAAGATTATCAGATTGCCTTTTGTGGAGGGATGGGGGGGGAGGGAAGGAAGGGTTGGGGAAAATTGTAAAATTCAAAACCCTACAGAAAAATGATAGGTAGAAACAACTTCTGTATATAATTGGAAAATAAATAAAATATTAAAAAATGGGGGGCGGAGCCAAGATGGTGACAAGAAGGGATCTAGTCTTAGGAGCTCCTTTCCAGAGTCAGAACCCACAAAGGGACCCAATGAGGCAGTTCTCCTACTCAAGGTAACCTGGAAAAGAGCAGAAAAGCTCTGCTCCCCGGGGTCGGAGAGGCGGCCAGCTAGAGGGGTGGCCCGCCAGAGTGAGAGAACTTCAGCCTCCAGAAGGCAGCCCCAGGGTTCTGGGAGCCACAGCTCACAGCAGCGGAGGAGTCTCCTGAGCTACACCCCAGAGAGCACGGGGCACAAAGTGGGGGAACAGTGGGGTATCTCTGCCAGAGCGAGCACGTAGAGCCCAGCCCTCAGGGCACACAGAGAGCAGCTTGGTCTTTGGGCAGCCCAGATCTGGAAACAGAAGCAGGCTGAGCTGGTAAGCAGGAACCCCCAGGGAATGAGCCCATTGAGCTGAGGGAGGGGAGTGAAGAGAGACTGCAGAGCTCTGTCCTCTGCCTCTGGAACAGGACTCTGGGGCTCTGACCACATTCAGATCCTGATCACAGTATAGGCCCCCCAATAGAACAGCAGGGCCCCACCCCCACCTCAGCCCCGTGGCAGAGGGGGGGCGTTTATAGTCATTCACAGACCAGGAGGGAGGACAGAGCCTCACACACTGAGACCCTTGTGGGATTGCCCCAAAAGCTCAGGAAGCACCCCAAAACCAGGCCCAGGCTGGGAAAATGAGCAAGCAGAGAAAAAGAGGAAGACCATTGAGAAATATTTTGCATATGAGCCCAAGAAGGATCAAAATACTCAGTCTGAAGATTAGGAAGCACAAGCTCCTGCATCTAAAGACTCCAAGAAAAACACAAATTGGGCTCAGGCCATGACAGAGCTCAAAAAAGACTTTGAAAATCAAATGAGGGAGTTGGAAGAAAAACTGCAAAAAGAAAGGAGAGAGATGCAGGAAAAACATGAAAATGAAGTCAGCAGCTTAGTCAAGGAAATCCAAAAAAAATGCCGAATAAAATAGCATGCTAAAAACCAGTTTAGATCAAATGGATACAACAGTTCAAAAAGTTATTGTGGAGAAGAATGCTTTAAAAAAGCAAAATTGGCCAGATGGAAAAAGAGATAAGAAAATTCTCTGAGGAGAACAAATCCTTCAGACAAAGAATAGACTTCAGGGAGATTGATAAATTTACCAGAAATCAGGAATCAATACTTCAAAACCAAAAAAATGATAAATTAGAAGAAAATGTGAAATATCTCATTAAAAAAAACAACTGATATGGAAAACAGACTTAGGAAAGATAATTTAAAAATTATTGGAACACCTGAAAGTCATGATCAGGAAAAGAGCCTTGACATCATCTTCAAAGAATTACTGCAGGAAAATTGCCCTGATATTCTAGAAGCAGAGGGCAAAATGGAAATGGAGAGAATCCACCTATCCCCCGGAGAAAGAGATCCCAAAAAGCCAACCCCTAGAAATATTATAGCCAAGTCCAGAACTCCCAAGTCAAAGAGAAAATATTACAAGCAGCCAGAACACAGTTCAAATATCGTGGAGCTGCAGTCAGGATCACACAGGACTTAGCAGCAGCTACGTTGTTGGCTCGTAGGGCTTGGAATATAATATACCAGAAGGCAAAAGAGCTTAGAATGCAGCCAAGAATGAACTACCGAGCAAGGCTGAATGTCCTCTTCCAGGGAAAAAGATGGAATTTCAATGAACCAGGGGAATTTCAAATTTTCCTTTTGGAATGGCCAGAGCTGAACAGAAGGTTTGATCTTCAGATACAGGACTCAGGTGAAGCATGGAGATAGGAGGAGAGGGGGAAATATGAGGGACATAATGATGATGAACTGCATGTATTCCTGCATAGAAAAATGACACTGATAATACTCATATGAACCTTCTCAGTTAACAGAGCAGGGTGAGGGAGCTTTTATAGTTGAAACACAGGAGAAAGCTGAATATGAAGATAAAATATGGTGTAAAAATGGAGTCAATAGAAAAAAAGGGAAATGTAATGGGAGACAGAAAAAGGAGAGGGGGAATAGGCCAAGATATTTCATATAATAAGATTTTCTTTTATTACAATGAGCTATTGCAGCGATATGGAAGGGAGGAGGCAAAGGGGAATGAGGGAACCTTTGCTCTCATCAGAGGTGGCTAGGAGAGAAAACAGCATATATACTCAATGGGGTATAGGCATCTGGAGTAAGAAGGAGGGGGGAGCAGGGTGAAGGGGTGGAGATGTGAATAAAGGAGGAGAGGATGGACCATGGGGGGAGAGTGGTCAGATGTAACACATTTTCTTTTTTACTTCTTGCAAGGGGCTGGGATTGGAAGGCCTGTCCTGGACCATGGGGCCAGGTGGATTCTGGGCCTAAGAGGTGGTATGGGGGCCCAGGGCTTCTTGGCCCCAGGAGCAGGGATCTGTCTGCTGCACCACTCAGCTACCCTACAGCAGAGTCCGAGTGAAAGGAGAGAGAAAATATAGTACATAGTAGTGGAGAAATAAGAAAGGAGGGAGTTGCCATCAGCAATGGCAATGTTGGAAAAATACGGAAGTAACTTTTGTGATGGACTTATCATTAAGAATGCGATCCACCCATGACAGAGTTGTTGGTGTTGGAACAAAGACTGAAGCACACTTTTTATTATTATTATTTTGGAGGGGGGTGCATGGCAAATGGGGCTGGGTGGCCTGCCTGAGGCCACACAGGGGGGTGATCTTTGAGTGTCTGAGGCCGGATTTGGACCCCCGGGTGCTCCTGGCTCAAGGGCCGATGCTCTGTCCGCTACCCAGCCACCCGTACTATTATTACTATTTTATTTTATTTTGGGGTTGTTTTTCTTCTTTTTGGTTTTTGCAGGGCAGTGGGGATTGGGTGGCTTGCATGTTACCCGGCTGGGTGATTGTTGGGTGCACGGGGCCGGATGTGGGCTTGGGTGCTCATGACTCCAGGGCTGGTGCTTCGTCCATTGTGCCACCTGGCCATACCTACAATTATTACTATTATGTTTTTTAATTTTAATTTTTTCTCTCCCCTTTACTTTATCGCTCAAGCAAGTCTATATTCATGAGGGGGAGGGGGTATTTTGTTTACTCTTAAACAAGAATATTTTATTAATGTAAAAAATTTGTAGAAAATGAGAATAAAAAAATTAAAATATATATTAAAAAATGCACTGAGATATTGGCTTCAGGAAGAATCATTCCAAATAGATAGAATTTTTCACTATCATGAAACATTGATCTAAGAAAATTTCAATTTCTCTAGAACCTTTCTTTTCATCATAGACTTCCTTGAGGTCATCATATTTAATGTTGAAGGTTAAATGAGAAATAAATGGGGTTATCTCCTCTTGTTGTCTCATATGTTAATTTTAAGTAAAGGTCAATGAAATAATAAACTATGAGTGTGTTAGAGAGTTAAACGTGTACAAATGTAAAGTACTATATGAATTGTCAGTGCAAAAATACTATCTCTTGTGTGCATACTGAAAATAAGAAAATAATAATGGATAAATATTATTCCCATTTCACCCCTGAAGAAAGTGAGTCACAGGTTAATACTTGGTTTTTTGTGTTTTTTTTTTTTTATTTTTGCTTTTGCTTTTGCAAGGCAAAAGGGTTTAAGTGGCTTGCCCAAGGCCACACACCTAGGTAATTAGTAAGTGTCTGAGTGAACCCAGGTACTCCTGACTCCATGGCCACTTTATCCACTGTGCCACCTAGCCGCCCCCATACTTGGTTTTGAATTCAGGTTCAGCATTAGAAAAAAATAAAGGTTTAAACAACAAAAATTCAAAAATCGTTTTAACCATTTAATGACTTGTAGCAAGTGTACCTTAATATTCCTATCTTAAGTATTTTCTCTTCATTCATTAATTCATTTATTAAAGCTTCAAGTGTTTAATAAAAGTCTATTAAATTCAAGATATTGGGTTGGATACTATTTTCAGGTATAATTAGACCTTAAAGTATTTTAAGTTATAATTAGATCAAACTATAGTTAGATATTTTAGAAAGGCAATTAAGTGAATTTTTTTCTCCTGTTTTGTCTTTCAACAATAGGTAGGTATATGGTTATGCCTTGGTAAGATGAGCACCCAAGATACTGTTTTATCTTATTTTACTTCTATTTAAGGAAAAAGGGCACCCCCCCCCAGCAGACATTCCTTTCCATTAATGATGCACCCTTCATACAGTTTGCTTTTGTCCTAGAATAGAGATTAATATTGGTTCTTGGCATGATAATGTTCTTTCCTCAAAAAATTTCTATATGCAACAGGTATTTGGATATTAATTGACTAACAGATCTGAATCAATTCCTGATTAGTATTATTTCTTACTTTTCCTTAGAGATGATAAAGAAACCAAATGAATATGATATTAATTACTGGAATCTAAGGAGTGCTGAATTTTGACTAGGTTTAAGGAAGGACTTCTTACTCTTCAGAGTTCTTCAAAAGTTAAATGAACAGCATCATAATGTTTTATGTTCCTTATCATTAAAGATCTTCAGGTAAAAGTTGACAATATTTCCTGGAGATTCTTGATTAAAGTATCAGTTAAACTAAAAGAATTTAAGGACCTTTCCTAGAAATTCTTTATTCCTAAACCTACTTTGTAGAAATTTTACAGTAACACTGGTTATCCCTGGTTACCTTTAAGGAATCCATTTAAAACACTTTTGGAATACTTAGGCAGTGCCTACTCTAGACTCCATAGAGGATGTGAACACACATACACACACACACACATAATACAAACAAATATATGTGTATATATATGTAGGTTCTCACAGCTCTAGGAGCATTGAATATATAATCAGATATATGTATCATGAATGTATATACATACACATATATTACTATATATTTCCATAACCCTGTCCTTACAACCTAGTTGTTAGATCAGAAATATAATTTGTTACTGGGAAACTCAGATCAGAATTTGATGAGTGCAAAAATAATTGTAAAGAAAACAGGAAATTAGAGAAGGGAAAGATCATTTTGAACTGATATAGTCAAGAAAGGTCTAATGTAAGAGGTAGAACATAAAATGCATCTTGAATACTGAAAGGATTTCTGGGTTGGAAAGCAGGAAGAAGAAATGTAAACTAGGTAGAAGAAATAATGAAAACAAAAGTACAGAGCAGAGTGTTGAAGGTATATTCAGGAGTCAATGAATAGCTTGAACTGATTGGAGAACAGACTTCTCAGAAAAAAAAAAAGTTTGAGATATTGGTTTCTTTGATACTTGTTTCATTTACTTATCATGAATTCTTGTACTCAGCAGTTATTCATGTTTATGATTTTCTAGAAGACTCTCAGAGTAAAGAAATAATCTTATCTTAACCATTTGCATTTTCACCAGTCTTTTCACAGTTTTAGATTATAGAGGTGCTTAATTGATGATTGATGAAGCAATGAAATAGCTTTAATTTTTATGTATTCAGTTAGTCTTCTTATTGTAATTGCTTTCATGCATATTGCTTTATTGAATCCTTATGGTAGTCCTTTGGGCATAGGAATTTCATATATTAATCCCCTTTGCATAGAAAAGAAATTATCTGAAAAAGGAAAGTAACTCACCTAAAATAACATTAAGTGGTAAAGTTGTGATTTGAGTTCAGATGTTCTCATTCTAGGAACAGTGTCTTTTCCAATGCAATATGCCTCTTAGAAAAAATAGTTTAGGACCAAAGTATAGGTGAATTCAAATCTTAAAATTAGAGCTCAGACTTTAGGCATTTGGAAATAACAAAGGATTTTTATAAAGGAAGTAACAGATATAATCATGCTTTAGATTGTATCAAAATTACTCACAATAAAACAATGGGAAAAAACTTTTTAATTTTACCTCTCATAGTGAATTATCAATGACAAGATTTTTGAGTTTTTCTATTGGGTTCAACTCTTCATCTGCAAAGATACTGGAGTAGCTTTTCATTTCCTTCTCCTTCTCGCTTTACTGATGAAAAGCTGAGGAAAACAGGATTAAGGTAATAATGTAGGTTCATTCACATTCTAGGTATCTGAAGTCAGATTTGAATTTAGGAAATCAAGTCTTTCTGACTTTAGGGCTAGCACTCTATCCATTGTGCCTACCTAGCTGCCCATCAAAGATGACAGGAGAGAGATAGTAGATGCTGGAGAAGCTATGAAAAATTAACTACACTAATATATTAATGGTTGATTTAAGTATTAAGTATGTCCAATTCAGAAAAACAAAGAACTTAAAAAAACCCCTGCATTTTCCATACTATTGCACTCAGAGATCTCATGGATGGATAAGAATCACTTTTAAGATATAAAGAAAAACCATTTACCCCAACATATTCATGGAAAGACTTAGACATATGTATACAGCAATCACTTAAAGTTTCTTGATTGATTGATTGATGGAACAAAATAGGTACTCATTAATGGGAAAGAGCTAAACAATATATGACATGTGAATAGACTAGAATATTACTATGTCATTAAAATGAATGAAAACGAATATTTGAAAGAAATATAGGAAAGCTTGAGAGAGAAAAACATGGCACTTGATAGATTTAATTAAGCACAAACAAGAAACTAATATATATATATATATGTATATATATACATATATACATATATATATATATATAAAACAACCATTATTTCGACAATAACTTTTATTTCCTTTATTTGTGTAGGAACAGTATTAAGCATTTCTGCATAAGACTAAAGATTGCATAATGATGAATATTAAGTTTGGTCCTCTGACATTTTTTCAATTGTTTAGATCTGACTTTATTTGTATGAAAACTGTTTTGTAATTGAGTTCATACAGTTTCTGGGTTTGTCTTAGGAAGCAGATTATCAAGTTTTAATGTTGTCTGCAGTTACTTTAAATTGAATTTCTCTATCTCTTGCACTTGAGCTTTGTTGTTAATATATAGGTATACTGATTATTTTTGTGGGAATATTTTATATCCTGCTACTTTGTTGAAGTTGCTAATTGTTTCAAGTAGTTTTTAGTTGACTGTCTAGAATTCTTTAAATGTTCCATCATACTATCAGCAAAGAATAAAAGTTTTGCTTCTTCATTGTCTATTCTAATTCCTTGAATTTATTTGTCTTTGTTAAAGTTAACCTTTCTAATACTATATTGACTAGTAGTGGCAATAATAGACATCCTTGTTTTTCCCTAATCTTATTGGAAATGCTCCTAGCTTATCCACTATTCATAATTTTTTTGCTGTTTTAGAAAGTTATGACATTATTTTAAGGAAAACTCCATTTATTCCTATTCTCTCTAGTGATTTTAAAAGGAATGGATATTGTGTCAGTCTTTTTCAGCATCTATTGAGATAATTTTATGACTTATATTGATTTTATAATTGATATGTTCAGTTATGTTGAGTATTTTCTAACTGAACAATCTCTGCCTATCTGGTATAAATCTTATCTGATCATGGAGTGTTATCCTAATAATAATTTGTCAAAATATCTTTGCTAAAATTTTATTTAAGATTTTTGCATCAATGTTCATTAGAGAGAATGTTCTAAAATTTTCTTTATCTGTTTTGGCTCTTCCTGTTTTAGATATAGGCACCATCATTGGTATCATAAAAAAGAATTTAGCAGTGCTCCTTCTCTTACTTTTTAAAATAGTATATGAAGATTTGAAATTAATTGTTCTTTAAATGGTTGGCAGAATTCACTTGTAAATCTATCTGGACCTGGAGACGTTTTCTTAGCAAGTCTTTTGATGATTTCTTCAATTTCTTTTTTTCTAAAATGGAGTTATTTAAGTATTCTATTTCCTTTTCTCTTGATCTGCCTAGTTTGTATTTTTGTAAATATTCATCCATTTCACTCAGGCTGTCAAATTTATTGGCATACAGTTAATCAAAATAGCTCCAAATTATCTCTTTAATTTCCTCCTCATTGATAGTGAGTTTACTCTTTGCATTTTTGATTCTGGAAACTTGGAAATCTTCTTTCTGATTTTTAAATCAGATTAAACAAAGGTTTATATATTTTATTGTTTTTTTATCAAACCAGCTTTACTTTTGATTATTAAATCAATGGTTTTCTTGTTTTCAATTTTATTAATCTCTCCTTTGATTTTCAGAATTTTTAATTTAGTATTTAATTGATGATCTTTAATTTGTTCTATTTCTAGCTTTTTTAGTTACATGTCCAAGTCATTGATCTCTTCTTTCTCTATGTTATTCATATAATCATTTAGAGGTATAACATTTTCCCTAAATACTAATTTGGCTGCATCCCATAAATTTTAGTATAATTTCTCATTGTTGCCATGTTCTTACATGAAATGTGTGATAATTTCTATGATTTGTTGTTTGACGCACTCATTCCTTAAAATTAGATTATTTGGTTTCTAATTAACTTTTGGCTAATCTTTCCATGGCTCTTAATTTTTATTATCATGATCTGAAAAGTATGTATTTATTATTTCTGCCTTTCTGCATTTGATTGTAAGGGTTTTTTTTTTGCCATAGTACGTAGTCAGTTTTCATCATGCCATATATTGCTGAGAAAAATACCCATTCTTTTCTATCCTCATTCAGTTTTCTCCAAAGGTTTTTCATATCTAAGTTTTCAAAACTTTTATTCACCTTCTTAATTTCCCTCTTGTTTATTTTGTGGTTAGATTTATCTAATTCTGAGAGAGGGTGGATGAGGTCCCCTACATTATAGTTTTGGTGTCTATGTCTTTTTGTAATTCATTTAGTTCAAATTGTACAAGAATTCGAATACTATTCCATTTGATGAATATATATATATATATATATATATATATATATATATATATATTTAATAATCATGTAGCTTCATTGCCTATGGTGCCTTTTAATGAGATTTGCATTTGTTTTGTCTGAGATCAGGATTGCTATCCCTTAAATTTTGCTTCCTCTGAAGCATAATATATTTTGCTCCAACTTTTTACCTTTACCTCTTGCATATCTGTTTCAAATGTGTTTCTTATAAATTACATATCTAAAGATGATTTCTAATCCACTTTTATCTCCTTTTATTTATATGAGAATTCACCCTATTCAATTTACAGTTAAGATTACTAATTCTGTATTTCCCTCCATGTTGTTTTCCTGTTTATACTTTTCGCTTTCCTTTCCTCTTATTCCTCATGACTAATGTTTTGCTCCCTTTCCCCTTTAACTTTTCTATTAAATTTTAACTTAAAATTTACTTGTACTTTTAATTTCACCTGCCCTTTTATCAGTCCTTTCTTCCCTTTCCTTTTCCTTTACATCCCTACATCTCAATAGAGTAGGATAGATTCTTAAGTTCAATTTTGAATGTATAATATTCCTTCTCTGGGTCAAATCTATTGAGTAGGATCCAGTCATTGTTCACCGCCTCCCTTCTTTTCCTCTAATAGTCTGATCACCTCTTCAGCTGATCTTATTTAACCACTGATGCCTATTCTTCTCCTAGTGTATGCTTCTATTTTGTTTTTATTTTAATCCAGTCTTGTCCTTGCAACCTCTGTGTCAAAATATACTCCATTTATCTGTCCTGATAGTTCTATTCTTAAATGTTAATTGACTGATTGATTGATTAGCTCATAGTCACTAAATCGCCTCCCCTCTTTTGTCTCATTAGAAATATACTTCTCAAGAATCATAAATCACATCAAATTATAATTTATTTATAAAAAATATATATTCTTAGGGAAAAGCCTGAGATTCTTTGTTTCTGTTTTCCCCTTTCCCATTCTATAGTCTAGAACTTTATAGAAAATGTTCTTTCAGAATGCAGTAAAAATTAACCTTATCTTTCTATGGGGGCAAAATCCATTAAAAAAACTATTTACAATAAATAAACCAAGTTTAAAAAGAGTAAAGAACTCTCTAGGCAATCTAATATGATGTTTTTGGGAGCCTAAGGCAGTCAAAGAAGAAGAAGTGAAGAAAGAATACATTCATCAGGTTCCAGTAGCAACTATAAATTTTGAAATTCTATCATTCCACAAGTGGGTCATGAAACCAGACAAGTCAACTGCTTATGACGATCCTCACTCCAAGGGACAAACAATTTTTATTTGTAATTAAATGGCCTCTGGTGCCATATCTACATATGGCATATCTGCACATACTCTGATCTCTGTTCTTCGAGGGGCTCAAATATTCACCAGCTTTCCCAGTTCTTTGAGGCCTGGCTCCTCTGCCTTATACATACTTTCCTTTCAAATGGGAAAATTTCATTTCTCATCAGATCCTTTGATGAAAGGT
The DNA here is from genome assembly GCF_037893015.1 of Macrotis lagotis. NCBI lineage: Eukaryota > Metazoa > Chordata > Mammalia > Peramelemorphia > Peramelidae > Macrotis > Macrotis lagotis. The sequence goes on along the minus strand of NC_133658.1, from coordinate 819,449,755 downwards.
TACACTGTTGCATCTTCTCAGTAGAATACTTTTTTAGTAGAATAAAAGTTTCTTGAAGTCAGAGACTGTTTTCATCTTGTCTTTATATCCCCAGAGCCTATTATATAGTTCTTTATGTACAATAGATACTTTAAAACTACATGTTGGCTTAGTGTGGATTAACTAATCTCTTATGTCATTCCAATTCTAATACTCACTGAGAGATTTTGAGTTAAAATAAGATCAATGGAATGCTCCAATAGTCTCAGAATGTTTTATTTCATTGTCTGTCCTTCATTCATGAAGAGGTCCTAGTATCAGAAAGGTAATGCCATGACATGAATGCGAACTGGTTATAAGTGAGGGAGGGCTGTGCAAAGTCATGAGCCTCACTTTCTCCTCCAGGACCATCTTGGTTCATTGACCAGATATGAATAGGATGACTGAGGATGTCCCCAACATTTTATTTTAAAATTTAAATGGATTTAAGTTATGTTGCTCAGCATATCTCTTTGGGGAGACGTATGTTTTTAAAATCTAATAATATGCTTTAACCCCATAAACAACTCACATTTGCATAGCAGTTTATAAAGATTTTCTTTCATAAAAACTCTGAGAGACAAGTAATTCAAGCAGATGAAATTTTGTGATTTGCTGAAATTTTGTGATTTGCCAGCAACACATATTAAGCAAAAGCAGATGGAATTTAAAATCAGATCTTCCGTGTTTAACCCAGTGCTCTTTCCACAACATCATGGTGACTTGTTAAGTGCTTTAACAATTACCCCAATCAGCTAACTGAGATCTGATGCTTCCTATACATGAGAAAGTCCTTTTAAGGGAAGACATTTACTTTCCTATGGCCACCTTGCTCTGCTTACCTTATAAATAGATATTTACATTACCACTAATTTCTTTTGAATGAACATAGGATTATAGAATTTAGCAACAGAGCTCTTGATTCCCTAAGATCAAGAGCTTATCTAATCTACTCCCATTTAAAGAAGAAACTGAGGCCAAATGGTATGTGGTGATAAACGTATATACTAAAGGGACATGGGTAGTAGCACATCTAGTCTTAAAATTCAAAATCCAACTGTCTTTTCTGTTGTCTTGACACAACATCATAATCTATTGAGCTGCCACATAAGGTAATGAATTATCTATCCAAAGAAACAAACTGAGCAAATAGGTGGCCCAGTGAATAGAAAACTGGAACTGAAGCCAGGAAGATGTGAATCCAAATTCAGTATAAGACATTTATTAGCTATGTGACCCTAGGCAAGCCACTTAACATTGTCTCATTTTCCTTATCTGTATGAGAACTGAAGAAGGAAATGTCAGTATCTTTACCAGGAAAAGCTCAAATGGAGCCACAGACTTAGATATGTCTGAAAATGACTAAGCACATATTCAGAAATCAGTAGAGGCTGAATGACCACTTGTAAGAATTACTGTGAAAAGAAATTAATATGATCTGGGTTACTTCCAACTCAAGGATTTTGAATTTTTTGGTGATTTCATATATTCTTCCCTCCTCAAAAAAAAAGGGATCTGGAAAAGTATCACTTTTTTTCTTCAAAGAAGACCACTTCATCTATGAAAGAGAGAACAGTAGATCTTTCTCCCTAACTTTTCTTTGATGAAAATCTAGCAAGTCCCTGAAAATCTAAGCAATGAACTTAACTAATTGATTTTATATGAATATTTTATAAGTACAAGGTGTTATTGAATAATATATCAATATTTATAGCTTATTAATCAAATCTCTAAAGTACTGCAGAATTATGATGAGAGGTCAGAATGCTCTCAATAGGAAGATTTTGGGACAACCAAATCACTAGAGATCTGAAGCAGAGTTCTGGAGCAAAGTCAAAGTGGCAATCACAAGATCATCACAAATAATAAAGGCATTCCTTTCAGTGGCATTATCCTGCAATCAAGCACCAATCTTCCTGTTCTCCATAATCATCCTCACAAAGGCACCTGCCCATATCTAATACTGCCTTCTACTATGATAGACATTCTATTTTCTTAGCTGAATATCATCACTGTAGTTGAATATCACCTTGAATATCATCACTAAAAAATTGTATGTGAGCTCAGATTCTTGTTATGGAATAAAGAAATGAAATTTGGAAATATAATATATTAAAAAAATCACTGGAACTAGGTACTAAGGTATTTTATGTAGGCAGTAACACAAAGACAACAAATGATTAACCTTAGCAATAGAAATGAAAACTAAACCACATTTAATCAGTTTACAACTTATTTGTCCATGTCAAAGGCCCTGATTGGAATATAAACTTTGATAAATGTTAGATAATAGCATTGAACATCATCATTTCAATGCTAGTTTGAGACTGGACTATATATCAAAGCCAAATGGAATATTCAACTACTTATCAAGATCCTTTGGTGAAGATTATGGAAGAAGAGCATTGGATTTTGGAATCAGAACACCTGATTTTCATTTTGATTTTTGTGATGAAGGGTCTGTATGACTTCAGACAATTTACTTAATTCTCTTATCTCAATTTGCATATCTGTCCAATGAGCTGGGGAATATAGATCTGTGTGGTCAAACTCAAATAGAAGAGGATTTCACTAAACATAATAGATGGCATATTGGATTAGTTTTAAAATGTTATATATTTTATTTTTTATCATTACATGATTTTATATTTTATCTTTAAAATAAATATTTCCCCAATCCATAATCTGAATCAGGATGCCATTGGGGCTTTTCTGGGCCTCATTCAGTCTACAAGCTTTGTATTTGTCACCTCTGACCTACATGATCTCCAAGACCCAATTTAGCTCTTAAGTCTATGATCTGGATATGTCTAGCAACTCTTATGTTACTATTCATTAGAGTCAATATATTTATGGCAACATGGAGAAGGTGAGGAATGACTTATAAGTTAAATAATGAATATTGCCTTTCTAACTAGAATAAATACATTGAGGCAACCCTCTGCTTTCCCTGTTTAGACATAAATTCATAGTGCCTGACATTTGACAACTTTTGTTTATTTCCTGCTGTGAAATTTTATATTAGGCAAAACACCCTCAGTTTCAGTAAAGGGCTCCACCTCCTCTTCTTTTCCTTTCATTGTTCCTTTGTTTCCTTCTCTCCCTTTTTCTCTCTGTGATTTCTCTCATGCCACCCCCAACCCTTTGAATAGCTTCCCACTTGCTATGCAATATCTCTCCTCCCTCCTTTCAAACTCCTAGAATAGGACCAATCTATTTAATCTCACAAATGCTGGCCAGATGCTGCTGCCTTGTGAGCAATCTGCGATTTCATATCTCTTTCTCCCATTTCCCCCCTAAATTTAGATCAGTAGCTTGTTAGAAGTCAGTTCTTTTCTTATGGAAGCTTAAGTTCTCTGTTGGTATTTCTACTTTTATAGTTTGCTGTATGATTACATTAAAAGATAGAGACAGTGATACTTCCCACTGAGAACACTGTCCTTTATGGGGTAAAATTTCACAGAACTTAATGCAAATGTGATCTATAGATAAAGTTATAAATAGGAGTATATGTCTGTTATAACACTGCATTCACATTTTAATTACATTAATATAGTCACAATTATCAATTACCTACAGTATTACTTGCTCATAATTTTTAATAAATATTTGTTGAATTAATGAGATAGCATAGCATTCAGACTTTTTTCTCCCTGATAATTTATATGAGTACTTAAAACATTGAGAAAATAGTTTAAAAGTTCAGGAATGCGACAAATTGTATAACATAATCTATCTAAAAGACACAAAAGTTCAACCACTTTTTCTCAAGAGGAACTTCTTTTGAGAACAAATTGTTTTGTCATACTTAGATTTATTTGAAGAAATTGTGGTAGCACAGTGAATAGGATACTTCATTGGAATCTTGAAGATCTGGGTTCAAAACCTAATTCATACACTATTATATATATATTACCATAAGCAAGGCTTATAGACTCATTTCAATTGATTGATTAAATGTTCATTTTTAAAATTCTGAGTTCCAAATCCCATCCTTCCACCCTCCCAAATATATTGAAAAGGTAAATAATATGATATAAAATGCATATGTGAAATAAAGCAGTTTCCATATTAGTCATGTTGAAAAAAAGAAAAAATAAAAAGCAAGAAACAAAAAAAGAGGGGAAAAAAGGACTACTTTGATCTACTTTCAGAGTTCTTCAGTTTTGCCTCTTAGAGGTAGGTAGCATTTTTTTAATCCTAGATATCTTTGGAATTTGATTAATGTAGCTGTCTTTTACAGTTGGTCATTGTTGCTATGCAGTCATTTGTTTAGTTATATTCAACCCTTTGTGACCCCATTTGGGGTTTTCTTGGCAAAAATAATGGAGTGATTTGCCATTTTCCCCTCCAACTCATTCTACATATGAAAATACCACAACAAACAATTTTAAGTGACTTAAAGTTCACAATGGTATCTGAGGAGAGATTTGAGCTTATGATTCTTCCTGACTCCAGTCCAATACTTAAATTGTTCTCCAGAATGTTTGGACCAGTTCACAGTTCTACCAATAGTACATTTATGTCCTATGTTTTCACATTCCTTATAGACTTTATCATTTTTATCTATCATGTTAACCAATCTCATAGGTATGAGGTGGTTCCTCAAAATCTTTTTTTGTTTATATTTCTCTACTCAATAATGACTTAGAGCAGTTTTCAGGTGACTATAGATAGCTTGTTTTTCTTCTTTTATCCCACTTTCGTGCTTTTCTTCTAATTTTAACTGAATTTGTTTTATTTATAAAAAATTTAATTTAATATATAAAATTGTACATTTTATTTTCTCAATGCTCTCTAGCTCTTTTGTGGTCATAAATTCTTCCCTTATCCATATGATTGTTTATTTTTTCATGCTACCATAATTTAATTATTATAACACTCTTTCTTTATATAAATCATATGCACATTTTGACCTAATTCTTTTGAGTGATGAACTGATCTCAAGTGGAGCTGATGGTTCAGAGCATCAGATCGAAGAAGGGACAGCATTATAGGAATGGGAGACAACAATTGCAAAGGCACAGAGATGGGAGTTGGGATAATGTGTTACAAGGAGAAGCAAGTACATCAATTTTGCTGAGACTAGAATATGTAAATGGAATTAATATATATAATCAGCCTGGAAAGATAGACTAGAGCCAGATTGTGTAGGGTTTTCAGTGTATCTGTGTTCTACCAAGGAGAATTATCTTTTGACTAGAAAGCACAAAATAAAAATAACAGAGAATTGGAACCCAAAATAAATAAGAGGATAATGAGATAGTGTCTAGCTATCTTCTGTAATTTCTAGTCAACAGCACTAGAAAAAAAATCTTCCCAACATACTGTATAACATTTGGTGTCACTGCCTCTTATTTTTTCTTCATTTGTTGCATTAGATTTTAACCCCCAAAGGTTTTGCTATGTGATTTTGAAAACAAAGCCAGTGGTTACATTCAAGTGTATACACACACACACACACACAGACACACACACACACACATACAGAGGGAGGGAGAGGGAGAGAGAGAGAGAGAGAGAGAGAGAGAGAGAGAGAGAGAGAGAGAGAGAGAGAGAAAGAGAGAGAGAGAGACACTTTATAAAGCTTATACTCTGTGCAAAAAGCAGATCATCCACTATATAAAATTCTGGGCATGGATGACTGGCATGTCATGTATTACAGAGCATGCTCAGAAAATGTATTTCATAGAAGGCTGTTTCCTCCACTGTTAATGGAGGAAAACTCATATAGCATACAAAACACTCTGGACCAACCAATGTTTCATTTCCAAGGGTTATACTGCTGTATTACTGTCATGATTGGTTGGTTTTCCTATTCTACTTCCACTTATTACCAAGTAAGATGAACTACACCAAAAACTTGAAAAAAAATCTCTATTGCCTCCTGGTCTCCTGGAGAAAAAAATAATTTGGACAGTAATCAAAAGAGGATCAAAATAACACCTTAACCTCCAGGAATGAGCCATAAAAACATCTCTTTCCTAATTAAGACTAAACACCCCTAATTTCAAGCAGAGCACACAAGATTCACTCAATGAAGTGAAAACTCCAGGTTTATGAAACAAACAACATATATTTTCTTATTCTTCTTAGGCTGGATTTCTGTGAATAATCAATTCTGTGAAGTGGTCATATGTATTCAAATTCACACTATTCAAATTTATACTTATATAAAATTATGGTAATTGGTTCCATTACAATGAAAATATGTAGGGTGAATTTGCACAATCCAGAGTGAATTCAAATAAACCCCAATTAATGGGGTTTCTCATTCTCACTAATGGAATCTGGCTTGTAATTTTAAAAACAACATTCTAAAGCTCATCATTTTCGTGACATACAATTAAAATTTGTAATTTATAGATATGGAAAGGACAGAGAAGTTAAATGATGATAAAAAAAATTGGAATGCTGGTATATTAGAGGTAGCATTTGAACAAAGATTTTACTGACTCCAAGACCATAACCTTATGTAACCCATAGTAAAGTCCTATGTACACTACCATTCATCACCTAAGCAGTTTCCTTGAGGAGTGTGATCTTGAAAAAGAGTAACCCTGCAAATATAGTCCAGACAAAGTGCAAACATACAGAATGATGTCATTGAACTGAGGCAGTTAGATACACAGAGATAATAACCAGCAGATGGCTACCCATCTGCTAGTCATTATAGAACCAATCATCAGGTAAATGTTGGTTGGAATTGGTATGATGATAGAGGCAGACTCAGGTTGTTGGCAGAGCCACTCCATGGTAACTAGGTGATGATCAGTACCATGAGAGAAGTCATAAGCATGTCAAAGTAAATGTGAACTATGCTGATAGGTTTAGATGGTATTGGGCATATCTCAGTTAGAAATAAATATTTGGCGGTGTAAAGTTAGCATCAGCATCAGAAGGGGTTTGTTTTGGTCCACGTTTTGCCTGTAGTACAACCTTTGCCTGTGAAACTCCAGACAAGTCTTGAAAGTACCAGGCAATTTTTAAAGTATATCTGTTATAGTCAGATGACCAATAAGTATTTAATAAAAACTTACTTTGTACTAGATATGGAGCTTAGCTTTGGCAACATAAATAAAAGCAAAACAGGCAAACAAATATAAAGCTCCAGCTCTTAAGGCAGCTTCATTCTAAAGAAGAAAACATGTGTAAATACATAGTATATGAAATTAATTGGAAGATCAGTTATTTTACATGTAATCCATACCCTTGATGTGAATATTGGTCTGTATCTAGGCTCTCTACAATTAGCTTCAATCCCCAGTAATTGTCTTTGGAAGTATCCTCTGTATCTCAAATCCATTTATCTATTTAATGATTGGATTCACTTTTTAAAAAAATTACTTCAATGGTTAAACTACAATTATACTAATATACTTCCTTAACACATGAGATCATAGTTCTTCTCAAAACCACTACCTCATAATTTTGGGAGGAGAAGGAGTTTGGGAAAAGTTCCAAGTTCCATGCCCAAATCCTCCTTGGACACAAGCTCTGTCTTCTCAGGGCTTCCCTCCTATCTGATTGGCTACAATTTTCACCATGGAATCCTTTTTCTGAAATCATAAGAACTCAATTCTGAGTCTAGTGGGGAATTACACCTCCTGCCCCTGGAAGTGAAAAGGAGAAATGAAAACGAATAGTATTCTCATGGGTGTAGGAATGGATGGGGAAGGGGGGTGGGAAGCCTTTTCCTTTCCTTAGACAGTTCATGGTTCCTACACAAGATATCTTTTCTCAGGAGAGTGATTCCATATTAGGTAGTATAGTCATGTTCCAAAGCCCCACTTGTAGTTTCATTTCTTCATAGTTTTGTAGTCATGCCTTTTCAGTTGGAAGAAACCTTTTAGAATAGCTGTTCTAATTCCTTCATTTTACAGTTAATAAGATTAAATAATACTCAGCTGAATCATATTCCCCTCATAGATAAAGTCTATGACTTGTATTTCTTCAGTGCTTTGCACAGTTCTCAAATCAATCTTTGATACATAGGATATGTTCAAGAAACATGTCTTAAGAAATGAAATCTATGAGCAAAGGAAAAAAATTTAATGGAGTCAGAAAAATAATTTACTTCATGGATCTTTTAATCTTAGCATTAGGAAAAATTCATTAAACTGATTTGGAAATTTAATGTGATATTCTTTAAAGAATTTTACACTCCCATTGCCATATTTTAATTATCTGCATATGGGCCAGAGAAGTGGACAAAGTAAGAGGATGTGGGAAAATTTAACAATTAATTATGGAAAAATCATTTATAAAAATACTAGAGAATCATTCAATACTTTTTAAATAGACATAATTTTTTCTAACCTTGGCATTCATAAATGAATTTATAATTATAGGATCACAGACCAGAAGTCAAAAATAGACAATTTTATAGATTCACATTTCTGAGCTGAAATTAAATGTCATGAAAATCATGCATTTCTAGTTATGTAAGATAGTATATTATATATATATATATATACATATATATATGCATATATATAGTTATAGTTATAGCCTGATAGGTTATTATCTCTGTTCATTTCAGGTGAGGGGTGAGTACATGAATACACCATCCTAAGTATGCCAAGACAAGTAAACTTGTTTCTATCTCTGTTCAATTATATATTCTGTGTGGGCAGGTCATTTTGACATCTTTTTTCATAGCGCAATGCTTCATCCCTTAAATTGATAATATGGTATTTCATCTGTGGGGGCATTCTACCATCTATACATTTGTTTCATAGCTATAGTAGTTGCTTAATATATACATATGCATATACATATATATATATATATATATATATATATATATATATTTGTTGATGCTTCATCTAAACTGGAAAAAACATGAGATGTTTTTTCATCAATAAACATGTTGGCCCCTTCCTATGAAGCCCAATTGATTTTCCAAGGACAAAATAAATTGAGGAATTTTGATCTTGAATGGTTAATAATCTTTATAATGTTTAAGGTTCAAAAATTGAAACTTAAATGACTAGTCAATCATTTTTTCACAGCATAGTGACCAGAATGCTATTTTCTTCAACATTCCTTTGCTAAGTTTTAAATTCTGAATTAAAAAAAAATAAAAACTAGAATGTTTTGTCTAATCAAAGGAAGCTATCCTAGTATTACTTTGCTATCATTTGAAATGATTTAAACATATTTAAAATAGAAAATCTTTCCTGAAAATTTCAGACTTTCTTTGGTCCATGTGGGTGATTTCCATAAACAATCTCAGATTTCACAGAGCTATCATGAGAAAGACCTACAACTGTCTATAGAAAGATGTCTCTTACCTAATTTTGATAAAAGTCATAGGAGCTTCTGATATGTTAATTTGAGATATAATTCATTTCTCAATTACTCTATTAATATGACAAAGTATGAAATATAGGAAATAAAATGGCCCTCAGTATTCTTGAATTGATAGTACCAGTGAAACAGTTGTTTCTCTAGAGGCAGGAGCTGAAGGCAACTGATAACGTGGCTGAAATACCAAAATCCCTTCAGCCTCATTCCATGAACATTCACCTTGTGAAAGCTGTACAAACAGTGTCAGTTTTGAAGAAGAGACTTTTTTAAGCAATTGTATAGAAAAGGAAAGGTTTAACTTCAGCAATAGGTCCAGAGACTTAGCAGGGTTGATGGCTATCTTTATAAATAGAAGAGCTCTACTAACTGTGAAAGTCAATGGAACAAGTAGAGGGAGGAAAGATCAAAAAACACATCTGGGGTGGTAACAGTAAACACCGTGGGTTGGACCTAAGACCTGAATGAACTGGACATTTTGTAGCATGTGGATTACTTGATGCAAAATGTGTTTGTTTATGGTATGCAGAATAGAACCTTCATATCTGTGTTAAGTATAGCAAATGTGAATTATTTCACTTGCACAACACTGAAGTATTAAAAAGGCAAAGGCCAAACATATGATAATAAGCATCTTATACATCAGTTAATATCTGTGTGTGGAAGTTGCATTATTTTAATGGTTTTTTAAGCTTCAAACATTCATGAACAAATAAAAAATATTTTAAATGAACAAAGGACTACAGTATTTAGGACTGGAGAGGCCTGAAGAGATCAACATATCACAATGTTTCATTTTACATTTGTGAGGAACTCAGGATTAGCCATGTACATTCAAAGGAAAGGAAGAACTTAAAAAAATTAGCTTATTATTATTATTATTATTATTATTATTATTTCTACTACCAATAATAAAGCTTGCACTAAATAGATTTTCTGAAGCAGGAATTATGCTGTGTGAGGGCTAAAAAAATAAAAATAAAGCCCCCAAGAAGCTTACATTCTGATTGGGAAAACAAAATGCATATATAAGAATGTAGGGAAAAATTACAAAAAAACATAACTCAATTTGAAGGGAGGTGTTTAAGAGATAGGGGCATCAAGAAAGGCATTATGCAGAAGATAGTATCTAAACTATTTGGAAGGAAATAGGGATCTAGGAAGCAAAGGCAAGGTAGGTAGTTATTTCAGGCACTGGGGACAGCCAGTTCAGAGATACATTGACGGGAAAACTGCAGTATTATGTGTGCTAATGCAAAGGGTTTGATATATAGAAGTCATTCAAAAAATGTTCTTGATTGATTGCTACAAATTCATATAAATATCACTATAATATCAGTATTATGGAAGGGAAAATTACAACAAGTTGCATATTTATATGTTTGTTATGCTTATTGGGTTTTTATAAATCATCAAGCCAATCCCACTGCTTCTTGAAGTATCTTCTCTCAAATCCAAGCCCATTCTCTAGAGATGATTATCTGCCTATGTCTCAGAAAGGCAGAATGAAGAGGAAATTGCATTTGAGTTTAGAATTGGAAGATTCAAGTCTGAATTGTTAAATTTGACATTGATTGACTGTTTAATTTAGGCCCAACTACTTAATCGTCTGAACTTTTTGGAAGTGAAAGGGACTCCAGAGTCCATCTAGTCTAGAAATTCTTAACATTTTTGATATCATAGAAAATTTTGGCAGAATGGTATAGACTTCTAAAAATAATGTTTTATATGATCTGTAATAATTTTTAAAATAATATATTTCATGACTATACAATACATTTTATAATAGATGATAAATATATAATGTATAATGGCATAAACTATAATGATATTTTATAATGCATATAATAAGAAATATATTTTTAAAATGAACTAATTGCATTGAAATACTGCTTTCTATTAAACACAATCAGTCAGGGGGCACATCTTTAGTAGATAGTCCATTCTCTCTTGTGATAATTCTGATCATTAGAAATTTTTCCTTATAGCAAGACTAAATTTCTACATTGCAACTTTTGTCCTGTTGTTTTTAGTTCAGTTTACATTACTTTCAGTTCTTTTTTATAAAATGGTTATGGTAATTTTCTCACTACCAACCTCACAAGGTTCCTATAAGACAAGTGCTAGTAACATTTTTGCTAAAACTACCTTTGGTTATCTCATTAAGCCAATAAAATCCTTTTCAGAATAATCATTTTAAATGCATGAAATATATATAGCATTGCAAAGGAAGCTAAACATTTTATTATTTAATACATACATATAATCTAAACATATAATGTTAGAAAAAGGTTTAAAAACCCCAAGTTAAGATTTATAGTTTATAAAGATTTATAAGTTAAGAGCCTCTTTATAGAGAGCATTTTTAAAAGTTTTTAATAGTATAGAAATAACTATTATGATGAGAAATGGCCCAGATTATACTTTAAATTCTACTTTCTAAATGATGAACAGTTCTTTTTAAACCTAACCCAAATCCCTTCTACTACAATTTAGATTAATTTCTCTGCTTGCTAAAAGCAAATCAAGAAAGAATATCTATTGTCTGTAGCATTACCATTGATATCAATAAAAATATTTTAGGATGACATTCATTTCTCTGAGGTGATGGCGTTCCAAATGGCTCTATTTTCAATGATTCTGAAGCAGGGGAAGTTGCAGCAAGATCTTTTCACAGAGATGGAAGACAGAGAAATGTTAACCTGATGAAAGAAATGCATCAGTCCATTAGATCTGTGCCATCTATCCTCTTAAGTTCATTTAGCTTTCTCAGTTAAAATTGTGTGTGTTTGTCTACAGCAGAGAGAGAGCTCCTGGTCAAAGGAATGGGTCAAATGATAGATATTACTGGTAAAAATCCAGACATGACATCAGCAGACTTGTTTAAAATGACAGGCATAGGGAATTTAAAGTCTTGGTCTAGACACTAGTGAAAGGGATATGGAACTTACAAAGGTTTAATGGAAAGGACAACAGCCACTTAATACAGTGTCTAGCACATAGTAGGTGCTTAATAAGTATTTAGTTACCAACTGAAGAACTAATTTATTTGAAATAGTTCTTAATAAAGAGAATCCACTTGATTCTCCAATAGTTCTCGTTCTCCTTCTGAATAAGAGAGAGGAGAGAAACCATCTTTGGCCTTTCTTCCATCCTCACCCAGATTCAGTATTTAAGGTTACTTAAGGTTTCTGTGGAAAGAGCAGGTTACCATTGTACCCACCCTTTCCTTGGGGTTAGCAGTGAGGCAGTTCTGGGAAAATTATTAGAGAATTGGTGGGTGTACTACATGACTGCTGGCTGCTGGCTTCTTCAGGGATCAGTATCTTTCAAGAAACATTTATAAAACACCTATTATTGTCATTTATCATGCTAAGTTGAAAACATACAAAGACAAAAAAGTAAATAAATAGAACAAATTCTTTCTCAAGAAGTTCACATTTTTCTTGAAAGAGAATATGCAAATGAGAATGCATGTATGTACATGTATATGGGTATATATGGATGTGTGTGTGTATGTGTGTAAATAGAATGCAATTTCAGAAGAAATGTATTAGCATTGGGGAAGGTAAAAGTTTGAGGACTTAACTCTTGTAAAAGGTTAGATTTGAGCTGAAAAAAGTCACAGAAGACAGGAACAGAAATGAGTTAGGATAGCATACCAGGTATGAAAGAAATCCATTAAAATAAGTATAAGTTTGAGAGATGGAATGCCATACATGAGGAAAAAACAGAAGGTCAATGATGTTGAGTTGTAGACTCTGGAAAGGATCATATAAATTACTTACCTGGTACAGGCAAACAATATAAAAGAAAAGGGTTGGATTTTAAATATTCTTCCATTTATAATGAAAAAACCTGAGTTCAAGTTTTGCCACTTCACATACTAACCTCATGACCACAGATGTGCATGTCAGTGCCCTCATTCAGTTATTTAAGATTTTAAGATACAAATAAGTGTCTGTTTGACTCAGGCCAACTAATACTTATCCAATCATTGCTTTAGACTCACCTCCCTCACTAAAATAAACAAAAGCTTGATATTCAATTTATATTTCATTCAGAAAATAATATAATTCAAGGTTTAATAACTATGCCTTTTCATTCCCTTTCCAGAAAAAAAATATATAATTTAAAAAGCCACCTTTATTCTTTTATTTATATTTTAGTAGTCAGTGTTTACATTGGTATTTTTATTATGATGTTGCATCATTTTTGTGAAAGTCTTCCCAAAACTCTCTGTGAAAATAACAGTGTGATTCTCTGTAGGAGACTATTTGGCCAGGGAACAAAAAGGATTGACAGATTGATGGGCCTTCGAAACCCAGACTTTGCCCTGTAGGAAAGGAAATGCCCAGGCATCCTGCCAAAAGACTGAGGTGCCTGCTGAGTGAGGGGAAACCTTTTACTCGCCCTGGCAGTAGTCTACAGAGGATCTTCTGCACCCAGGGCAGTTTCAGAAGGGCAGAAGAAATAGAGCAAAGTTAGCTGTGTGGTATCATAGTGGTTGTTAGATACTAAGACTTGACTAATGCTAAAGAACTTGAAAGTGCTATGATGCAAAGATAGCATTTGGAAATCTACCTTCATATAAGGTAACAGGGCATTGTGGAGGATGTAGAGAAATGGAAGAAAAAATGAAAAGTGCACCTTCTCCTTTTGAACGGCAACTTAGGCATTGCCAAATTGGAGCTTCTTGAGATTACAAATCAGATATTTGCCATTCTTTGTATCCTCAGATATATTACATTACTACATTGCATGAAACTCAATAAGTGGACACAGTCTACTTCCCCTTACACTCTGTTATAAATCTTGATAAGTCAAATCCATGGAGGAGATATTTTTCTTTTCCAATGCTTGACTGAAGTAGAAGGAAGGAAGAGCAGGGGAGGAAAGAAGAAAGAAGATAGATTTTATAATGTTGGACTGAGGAGGTCAGCTAGTTAATTTCGGAATTTAACAATGGTTTCCTTGGAAACCCTCTTAACTTCCTTTTGATGCCTTTGCTCTAATCTATTAGATACTTCACTCTGCTCCCAACTCCTTGGATACCAATCTGTGATTCAAACATGATTTTATCAGGTAATGACCATATTGTGAGTCTCTTTCTCTATCTTGTCCTTTAAAAAATGCAACTATTTCTATTTGAAATGATCTACAAACTACATGTTTCACATTACATTGTGAAAAACTAGATGTCTAGTTCTAGCCTCTTAGATTTTTGATCATATGATTTCAAAGTATGAAAATATATTATAAGAATGTTTCTAAATAAGTCTTTATTAAAATAACCCAAAACATTCATTAATGCTTCAGGTCTTAGTTTATTTCATTCAGTTACAAAGATCTAGATCATGTGTAAACATTATTAGAACAGTTGTATTTCATATCTGAATCAGATAGCCTTTGATATTCATGAGTCAAGATCATTTGGACACCAAAATTTATGAAAATTGCTGTTCCAAAGACCATACTCTTGATATCCTCACCCCCAACAAGAACTATTTTTTGTTTGTTATTTTGTCATGATTTTTTTAATTAAGTTCATCTTTATGGGATAAATGTAAAAATATTTTGAACTACTCAATTATTTCTATGTATTAGATTTCTTTAGAGTTTGACAGCTGTATTCAAGAAAGTTAATGAAAAAAAGTCTCTACAAAAAATCTATTAATTATATATTTCCAACTTAAAGACCCATTTCATTTACTAAGGCTAGCTTCCTGATATTGTGTGTGGGGTGGGGTGGAGAGAAGGACTTGGGTAAAATGGAGATCAAAATCAAAAGCACATTTATCCAGGGTATCAAGGATACTAAGGTCCATCTAATCCTATTCATAACTGCACAAATTTCTCATATAATTCATGGAACAAATGATCTGAGTTTTGTTTGAAGTCTTCATATTAGAGGGACTCCATCACTTTCAGAGGCAGCTGGGAATAATTCAAATTGTTAGGAAGTTGCTGTTTTTTTCCTTGATATATAGTTGAAGTCCTCTAAGCATCTTTCATCCATTCCATTTCTCTTAGTGGTGGTCTGAATAAAAGTAGAAAAAATTAAATTCCTCTTTCACATGGCAATCCCTTTTAAAGTTGAGGATTGCTAGCATATCCTCCTCATAAAGTCAAATAATAATCATAAAATAATATAAATAATGAATAGTAACATGATTAGAAATATACACAGTACCAATCACAACTGTTAACATTTATATAGTACTTCAAGCATATTTCTTTCATCAGTTTTTTGGAGTTCTGCTGGATCACTGCATTTATTAGAGTTGCTAAGTCTTTCACAGTTGGTTATCATTAAAATATTATTATTATTGTACTCCTGATTCTTCTAACTTAACTTTGCATCTGTTTATAGAGATCTTCCCAAATGATTCTGAAATCATTCCTATTACATCTTACAGCACAATAGTATTCTATAACATTCATATTACACAAGTTGTTCAGTCATTTCCCTAGTTGATGGGCAGCTCCTCCATTTGCCCCATAAAAGGAATTGCTATAAATATATTGGTATGTATGTATGCATCCCTTTCCCTTTTCTTTGATGTTTTTGTGGTGTATCAGGGTCAAATGATCAGATGTCCATGTGGCACTTATCAGGGTCAATGAATATGTACAATTTTATAGCTCTTTGGGCACAGTTCCAAATTATTCACCAGATTCCTTTGACTAATTCACTGCTCTTCCAATAATGCAATAGGTTATTTACTTTAGTGACCTCTTTCTGCTCCAGGCATCAATAATAAATGTTTCTGAGTTTCAAAATAAATTTTAAAACCTTCACGTTTCACAAATGTGAAAATGGGCACCTCGGTGGCAGAGTGGATAGAGTGCTAGACCTGAAGTCAGCAATACTCATCTTCCTGGGTTCATATCTGGCCTCAGATACTTCTTAGCTAGAGAAGATGACAAACCACTCCCATACTTTCCCCAAGAAAACCACAAATTGAGTCATGAATATTATGATACAACTCTTATTACTAATAATTATTACTAGTCCCATGAATTGTCTAGTTGCTACTGTATGCAATAAATATGTATAGGATTTTGCAAGGCAAATGGGGTTAAGTGGCTTGCCCAAGGCCACACAGCTAGGTGATTATTAAGAGTCTGAGGCTGGATTTGAACTCAGATACTACTGACTCCAGGGCCGGTGCCCCTAACTTTTACCCTTTCAAGGGATAATGCATGCCCGTAAAAATTTGACCTCATCATTTCCAACCATATTCTTCTCATCAAGCTGGCCTCTTTATGACAGCAGAATGGATCTGCTAAAAATATTGCCTGAAAACATCATGCTCATTTCTATCTCCACATATTTGATTGCAATTTTTATTCTATACATTTTATAAGACTCAATTCATGTCACTCCACTACACCTCATGGAACCTTCCCCAAATGTTTAAGACAGAATTCTCCTCTTTGTACCATTGCATTATCTTTGGCTTTACATATTGGCATTTTGTATTTCTGTTTTTTCATGCTAGTTGTTTTTTTCAGATTTTTTGGTTTTGTCTCCCCAAATAGGCTAGATAATCCCAGAAGTTAAGGATCAAGCATTCCACCAATTTTCTGTATCATTCAGTGGCAATTATTTAATAAATGCTAACTGTATTCAGAGCAAGGTTTTAGTCACAAGAAGAGATACAAATATATATATACATATATATATATATATATATATATATATATATAGTGGTAGGGGGAGGAGGGTAGTAGGAAATGAATAGAATAAAACATAGTTCACTAAATAAAAATCTCCCTTTCTATGTCAGAATGGAAAGTGGGAAAAGGAGTCAAAGATCTATGATTTCATTAGTATAGGAAATTCTTATGATGGAATGAAACTGACTCCACCAAATTAGTCTATAGTAAATAGTTTTATAGAGTTGCTTAAGGTATTTAGAGTTTAAATGATTTCTCTAGCCTCACATAGCTAGTATTTCTCGGTGATAGCATTTGAAACCAATAATTCTTCACGATAAGGCCAGCACTTTATCTGCTACAACACATTGCCATTTATATATTAATAAATGGCAAATGTAACCAAGAATTGTTAACAAAATGGAATGTAAATTCAGAGGCAGAGCTTTAATCAAAATAAGTCAGCTGAAGCTTTTTCCCAGGGAGAGCCCCACTTCTACCTTGGCCATTAAGATTTCCCTAGCTTGTCCTCTGCCTGCTACATTTCTTGAAGATAGCATTGTCAACTATTCCCCCATCACTTTTCTCTCTAGGTTTGGGAGTCAAGGGACTTTGGACTATGCTATGGAATAAAGGTCAGAATCTTGGAGAGATGGACCATCCTTCTGTTAACATGGGATAAATGCTAATGATTGTCCTTCATTCTCAAAGAAGATCATGCCATTCAGGAAGTGATGCCATGACAAGCAGGTGGATTTGAGTGAGAGGGTGTTGTGCTAAGTCACCAGACTCACTTTTTCCTTCAGAGCTTTTTGGATTCAATGGCCAAATATGGATCAGAATGTGAGGCAATTAGGTTTAAGTGACTTGCCCAAGGTCACACAACTAGTAAGTGTCAGAGACTGAATTTGAACTCCTGTGCTCCTGATTCCAAGACCAAATGCTGATAGTACAATGAATATAGTAGCTTTGCATGTTGCAGACTTTAATGAACATCCTTGCAACTTTAATGAACATCTCTCAACCCAATCCACTTGAACCTATTTATTCTGATCAATTATTTCATAGATGATGAAATTGAGGTGCTGTAGCACACATTGTGATTTGAACCAAAGATTACTAGTTTTCAACCACATGCTCTTTTCATTATAGTATCGTCATGTTATAAAAGTTTGTTAGTGACTAATTGGCTAGTCACTGAGAGCAATGGACTTGAAGTCAAGAAGACCCAAGTTCAAATCCTTACTCAGAAACACCCTGGACAAGTCACCTAAACTCTTTTCTTTCCTCATCTCATCTATAAAATGAGGACAAAAATAACACTTTTCAAGGTTATTGTGAAGATCAAATGAAATAGCAGTATATATATATATATATATATATATATATATATATATATGTATATACATATATAATATATAATTGTAGTGCTAGCTGCCATTATTATTATTATTATTATTTTAAAATTATAATGGATGCCATTTTCTTCACCTAGATATTTTCCAGTTATATTCTTATAACTGTTTCCATAAACACTGGCTCTGGCTCTGTTTCTACATGTGTACTTCAAGATGCTATGTAATATTTTTAACCCGGGAGGGACCAGAGATACCATCCAGTTAAGCCACTTCATTTTAAAAAAAGAAGAAACTGAGACCCAGAGAGGTTAAGTGACTTGCTTGAATTTAGAAAACTCATTAATATCAGACTGATTGGAACCCAAGTCTTCTAAATTCTTGTTTGTGCCCTTTAATCTATTAGATATTCATTTTCCTTCTTTCCCTTTATTAAAATCATAAATGTTTTAGAGAAAACTACTGAGCACAGAAGTTCTCCGTAAATCCAGATAATTCCTAAAGAAATGCATTTAGCTCAGCGAAATTACTTCTTTCCCTAATGTCAAATGTCTAAGCTACTGAAATGATGAATGCTTTTTGTTCATTTTTCTTCCCACTGCATAAGATGAAATCTTAATTTTCCCTTGATGTTTACTTTGATGATTTGATTCAGTATTCATAAGAGAAGCCTAGGTTTGGTGATATACAATATTATTTTAGTGGGATTTGGATCTACAATTGATATTCATTCTGATTTATTATAGAACCTTTCTGAGGAAAGTAATTTGAGAGTTTTGGGTTTGTGAAAAAGCTTATTATAGAAAAATTTTCCTTATAAGTATAACATGTGAGTATATTGCATAAGCACATATAGGTGCTTTGATTATGTCATTGCAGTGATTCCTAAGTAATGATGGTAAAAATGGCATAAATACTAAATATAGAATATAGCATTGTAATTACAAAAGTGAAGAAAGGGGAGGGAAGCAATTATTATTATTTTCATTATTATTATTATCATTATCATTATATATAATTTGTTATATGATAGTCACTATGTTTAGTGATATAAATGCCAAGAAGATAGTCCCTGCTTTCAATGAACTTAAATTCTAATGGTCAAACTAACATGAAAAAGGAAGCGAGTATTGATCAATGAGATCCAAGGATATCTGAAAGTCAGGGAAAGGACCAAGAGAGAAACTGAGGTTGGTTTGAACCTATCTACAAAATGGGATCACTAGGAGGAACTCAACAATGGTATAAGGAGTAAGGTCTTGAAGAGGGATTTTTCAGGTTGAGAAGGCTAGATGTTTGGATATTCCAGGGTAAGAAGTATTCATGTGTTGAGGAAAGTTTTAGAATGAGGAAACAACAGAGGAATAGTTTTAAAATCTGGAAGTCAGTAACCGAAGAGTATTTAGAATTTACTTCTTTTAGCAGGAAGTTAATATATTTTCTGCCACTTTCTAGCTCTGTAATTTTAGGAAGGGGCCTCAATAAGATCATTTATTTGGAGCTGAAAGGGAAATTAAAGGCCAACTACTTCAACCCCTTGTTTTTATGGAAGAGGAAACTAATGCCCAGCCAGCTAACCCTCATTCCTCTGTACAATGTTGGATCTAAATAATCACTTCTGTTTCTTCTAGCTCTACATTTCACTTTTCTTGGTTCTTCAGTTACTAAATTTGGGAACATAATTTATGTCTCCCCTATCTGATCTTCCAGGTTCCTAACAGGTATTCTAGAGATACAAAAAGCAGAGTTTTAATTTGAATGTTTACTTTTCATGAAGACCTTGAAGGTCATATTCAGAGTATATATTAAAGTATATATTAAAAACCTAATCACATTTTTTAGGTTTTTGCAAGACAATGGGGTTAAGTGGCTTGTCCAAGGTCACACAGCTAGGTAATTATTAAATGTCTGAGGTTGGATTTGAACTCAGGTCCTCGTAACTCCAGAGCCGGTGCTCTATCCACTGTGCCACCTAGCTGCCCCAACAATCACATTTTCAATGACTATTGAGAATGAAGGTATTTGGGCTGTATGCCAAATGCTATAAGAACTTTAGGTTTTAAAGTCAGCTCTCTTAGCAGTGTAAAACATGTTATTAGAGAAATATATCTCCAGAGAAGGAAATGGAATATTCATCCCATGAGAATGAAATATAATAAATGTCTGTTCAGCAAGAACTGTTGGTCTGATTAAAATGTCTAGAGATCTTACTCCCCCCACATTGGCTAGACTCCCTCTGTGGGATTTACCAGTGAACATTAATAAGACTCTCTCAAGACAGCTTCTGATGGATATCCAAAGTTCTTTTCTCTCAAATCTGGGAGGTAGGTCCAGCAATAATTCTTTTCTCATCTTATAGATAAGGAAGCAGCATTTGATGATTAAATGACTTTTTTTCATGTGATTTATGTTTCTAAGAAGGCTGGAAAATATCGAAGCCAACCCTCTCAAGAACCAGATGATGAATGATGAAGTCACTTGTCGGGGCTGCTAGGTGGCACGGTGCAGCTAGGTGGCACAGCCCTGTGGCTAGAGCACCAGCCCTGGAGTCAGGAGTACCTGAGTTCAAATCCGGCCTCAGACATTTAATAATTACTTAGCTGTGTGGCCTTGGGCAAGTCACTTAACCCCACTTGCCTTGCAAAAAAACAAAACAAAACAAAACAAAACCCTAAAAACAAAAAGTTACTTGCCCCATGTCCAAATGTCAATTAGTAGCAACTTTCAGACTTGGACAACAAGAAGTGAAGTGGGAAAAGTACCTCTTTAGAAGTCAAAAGGACCTAAAATCTAATTCTACTTTCATCTCTTACTCTCTGATAAGTAAAAACGTATGGAATAGATGGCTTCAAAGATCCCTTCTGGCTCTATATCCATGAATCAAGGACCATGATCTCCTGATTCCAAATCCTTTCAGTTCCTTGTTTCCTGTTATTGTTAGCCAAAGGAAACTCAGCTAATTGCATTCAACTCAGAGAATAATACTTTAGCACTTACTGTGTGCAAAGTTATAGCTTCCCTGCCCTTCAAAAATTAAAAATCTTTGGAAGTTCATTGTAATGAGTGTTTTTCATGTTATGAGAAAGTAAGCTTTCCTAATTCAGGCTAAAGGGAAGAGCCCCTCTCTGTTTGATGTATCTTTAAGCATAATTGCAGAGATGATTATGAGAAGGAAATGACAAGTGAATTTAGTAGGAGTTGCATATGTTATCATCTACCATCAGTTAATGAATAATTGAACAGTACCCACCAATGTGCTTTGATAGTTGATGTATTGTGTTTAATTTTCTCTGGCTGGGGGAGGAGGGGTGCAATTCAGATCACAGAGTTCTAAAATGACTGCTCCTGCTGAGTTAACTTGTCTCTAGCAATTGGAACTTTCCATCTGGAGATTTCTTGTCATTATTTATGGGATTACTATTGAAATGCTGGGCTTTTCTCATTAGGAGAAAGCTAATGTTGGATACTCTTTAGCATTATGCTTTTATAATTTATCCTGGCTCCACAGGTAGCTTCTGAAGCAGTGGAAGATAGCTTATTGCCATTTGGAAGTGGATATTAGTGATTTCAATAAAGTGTCACAGGATGCCTACATTTTATTTGATTTGAACCATCCTCCTGACTTTTCTATTTATTTGCTCTTCATAAAACAGGTAAAATAACCTAACTCAAAAGTTGCCTCTTAAACAAAGTCTTCTCTGATACTTCCCCTCCAACTTCTACCCTACCTAAAAGTAATCCCTCTCTAATTTATCATTATTTGCCTTTGGTTTCACATATTATTTCCTGTCATATTAATTTTTGTATATAGTAGGAGATTCAGAATGAGGTAGAGAGAAAATGAATTGGATTTCTAGTTTTTCAAGACCTGAGTGGAAATTCTCCCTCTGACACATGCCAACTAAATATGTGATTATAGATCACAATTTTAATTAAATTTAAGCATAATTTTATTTTAAAATTTTGAGTTCCAAATTCTTTCCCTTTTTACCAGCCCTTCCCCAATCACTGAGAAAACAAGCAAAAGGGTTTAAATTTTACATGTGAAATCATTCATAACATATTTCTTTGTTAACCATATCACCACAAATAATAAAGAAAGAAAGAAAATTATACTCCTTCTGTATTCAGAGTTCATCAGTTCTCTCTCTGGAAATGGATAGCAATTTTTTTCTTCATGAGATTTACAGAATTGTCCAGGGTCATTGTATTAAATAGAGTAATCAAGTCTTTCTCAGTTGATCATCATTATAACATTTCTTTTAGTGTACCCAATTATTGCTGACTTCACTTTGCATTAGTTACTATAGATCCTAACACATTTTGTTTTTGTGTTTTTTAACCACCCCACTTTTGTTATTTCTTGCTGAACATAATACTCTAACACAATCATAAACAACAATTACTTGAACCATACCCCAATTTATGAACATCTCCTCAAGTTGAAAATCTAATCAATAGTGATTTAGAATAGTTTTAAGCGATTTATGACATCTTTGATTTCTTCTGAAAGCTGCCTATTCCTATCCTTTGACAATTTATCAGTTGGGGAATGGCTCTTATTTTTATAGATTTGCCTCAGCTCTCTATATATTTGAAAAATGAGATCTAAATCAGAAAAACATGCTAAAATTTTTTTGATGTAACTTCATTTTCTATGTTACCTTTTAGTAAAATATAATTTCCCTGATTATCTCTTTAAATTAGGTTTATTTGTAGTTTAGTTTTATTGAGATCATAATTACTACCCCTGCCTTTTTTAGTTCACTTGGAGCATAATAGATTCTGCTTCAGCCTTTTATTTTAATTCTTTGTGTCTTGATGTTTCAAGTATGTCTCTTATAATCAACATATTATTGGAGTCTGGTCTCTAATTCATTCCACTACCTGTTTCTATTTTAAGGGTGAGCTCATTCCATTCAGATTTATAGATATGATTACTAACTGTATTTCCTCTATCTTATTTTCTTCTGTTTATCCTTTTATCTCTTTTTATTCTCTTCCCCCTCAAAAATCTGATTTGCTTCTATTTATTTCTCTCCTCTCTCTCTCTCTCTCTCTCTCTCTCTCTCTCTCTCTCTCTCTCTCTCTCTCTCCCACACACACACACACATTCTTCCCTCTTTGAACTTGATCAGAGTGGTGTCCAGTCATTGTCTATCTCACCCATCTTCCTTTCCCCTCCCTTCTCCCAGTACAATTTTGTTTCTCCACCCCTTCCCATTTTTGGTAGGGGAGAAAAGATTATCCCAACATAATTGACCCTCACACAGATCTTCTATTTATGCAGACTTCTAACTCCCTAACAATAATAAAATTGTTTGAAATTACATGTATCATCTACATAGATATGTAAACAGTTTTTTAATTCCTTACAATTACTCTTTCATGTTTACTTTTTAAAAAATACTTCTACTGACTTCTATTAGAATATCATATTTTTTGTTCAACTGTGATTATTTTCTAGAAATGCTTAAAAGCCTTCTATTTCATTAAATTTCTAATTCCCCCTCCCTGAAGGGATATACTCAGTTTGATTGAGTAATTTATTCTTGATTGTAATCCTAACTAATTTGGATTCTAGAACATCATATTCCAAGTCTTCAATTCCTTTAACATGGAAGCTATTAAATCTTATGTGATCTTGACTAGGACAACAGTATTTGAATTGTTTCTTTCTTGTTGTGTTCAGTATTTTCTCTTTGACCTAAGACTCTGTAATTAAGCTATAATATTCCAGAGAGTTTTCATTTTGGAATCTCTTTCAGTATATAATAGATATATATTCTTTCACTTTCTATTCTTCTGAATTTAAGATAGTAATTCATTTATCCTTAATTTTTGAAAGATGACATCTAAGCTCTATTTCATATCTTGCCTTTTAGATAATTCAATAATTCTTAAATACTTCTTCTGGATCTATTTTTTCCAGGTCTGTTGTTTTTCCAATGAGATATTTCATATTTTCTCCTATTTCTAATTCTTTTGATTTTATTTTCTTGCTTCTTGATATCTCATGGAGTTATGAGCTTTCACTTTTCCATTTCTAAATTTTAAATAAGTATTAACTTCAGTGAATTTTGGTACCTCTTTTTTTCCCATATGGCTTATTCTGCTTTTTAAAGAGTTGTTTTCTTTGGTGACTTTTTTTGTGGCTCTTTTACAACTAGGTCAATTCTATTTTGAAGTTGTCATTTTCCTCAATATTCTTGTGTTTTGTTTGTTTTGTTTTTTAACTAAGCTCTTAATTCTCTTATAATTTTCTTGAATCACTCTCATTTCTTTTCCAATATTTCTCTACTGTTCTTGTCTCTTTAACTCTATCAAAAAATGTTTTTAGTGTTGGGTTGAATGAACATTTTTCTTTGAGACTCTTTGTAGGTGGTTTCACTTTGTTGTCTTCTGTGCCACTCTAGTAGTTTTTATGGTCGCTTTTTTGTTATCATTGTGGTTTGCACATTTTTCTAGTCTGTCTCTTGGCCTTGAATTTGATATTAAAGTTGGGTTCTGTTTACCTGGGGATGTGGAGCTACTGTCATAAACTTCAGTCTTTTTCATGGTAATGTTTTTGGAGCTATTTCTGGGAGCATGAAAGTATTTGGTACTTCCAAGTTAGTGTGATCTGGGGAGATGTATGGTTACTGCTTTCACGCTCTGTGCTCTGGTCTTTTTTTCCAATGTATTTGTTTTTCTAACAACATGCAATGGTATTTTTCACCAAGGTTGTTTACAAGGTTTTGAGATTTATATTTTTTCTCCCACTCTCCCACCCTTCCCCCCCTCCCCCTAACAGAAAGCAATTTAATGTATAACTTAGTTAAACATAGATCTATATTAATCAGGAATACTTTTTGACAACTATTTAAAATTTAAGATAGTAAGTTTTGATCTTCATTTAAACTCTATAGACCTTCTCTGGATATGGATTTTACATCACAAATCCTTTAGAATTGTCTTTGATTATTGCACTGCTGAAATGAACAAGTCCATCATAGTTGATCATCACCAAATGCTGTTGTTGGTGTGTACAATGTTCTCTGGTTCTACTCATTTCACTAAAAATCAGTTCATTTAAGTCTTTTCAAGCTTTTTTGAAGTCCCATCCCTCATGATTTCTTAAAGAATAATAGTTGGGTGATTTTTATAAGCAAACCCTAGCTGAATTATGAGTGTACATATACAAATCTAGAGATTTCTTGCCCTCATGATGCTTATACTTTAAGGAAAGCATATCTAAGGCATTGGTAGCAGAGAAGGTCTGGCATTGTGCTCTGGGAAGTCACAGTACTTATAAATAAGAAAACAAAATCATCTAATTTATACATCCTTTATTGAAAAATATTAGCATTAATCTAATTGCAATTCTATAAGCAAGAAATGGAAGCAGGGATTCTTGGAAATAGAATGGAAGTATATCCTATTCCTGGAAGCAGAATGGAAAAATAATGCCTATGTGTTCCACAGTTAGTCTATAAATTCTTTATAGGTAGGAACTACCTTTATAAAAAAATTAAAAAAAACTTATATATTTCTCCAGAAACAATGCAGTCCCTTGATTAATACGTAACCAAATGAGTGTTAGTTGATTTATGTTGAACTGGATTGAATCTAATTGAAAAAGATAGCATCATTCCAACATCTATGTTTGCTTCCCCATTTTCATTTCTCCTAGTCTGTAGGGAAGAGGGATTCTGGTGTGTCCATGGTATGAATAATAAACAACCATCTGTTAAGTGCCTACTATGCACCAGAAACTGTCAAATGTTGAGAATACAAATACCAAAAGAGATTGCTACTGCCTCTAAGAAGCTTGGATTCTACTTGTCCCAGGATGATGTTCAACCAACCATCCCATAGATTTCCTATATCTATAGTAATAGTATAGGATATAGTAATTTCCCTCCAAGTACATCATATGTGATTCCAAACTGTCCTGACCATGGGATAATGGACCAGTAGATAGCCATTCATTGATAAGTTAGAGTGTAAATTCCTTTTGTGTATGATTTGAAGTAAACGACGTCTGAGGTCTCTTTAAACTCTCCAATGCTCTGATTCTGCTATTTAGAGGTGTAAAATGCTTCAGATAATCCAGCTTCTCTATTTTACCAATTAAGCATTGCTTCACTCAAATTGAGACCTGGGAAAGACCTTAAAAACTTTAAGAGGCCAAGCATTTGGGGACACATCCAGTCTTCTGATCTATATCTTCCCACTGGGCCCAGCTGGATCTGGAGGAAGGAGTGAGGCTGATGACTTTGCACAACTCTCCTCACCTAAAAACACTTTACTTGCAAGTCATGGAATCACCTTCCTTAAATCACGGTCTTCTTTGACAATGAGGGATAACCACTAGATGAAGAAATTATATCCAGAGAAGGGAAATGGCTTGCCTAAGGTCATAGAGGTACTAGGTATCAGAAGCTAGAATTTAACCCATATAATTAACTCATAATATTTTTCCCTAGTCAAGTTGATTGTTATTTTATCCAATTCTGATGCAGGCTAAGAAATGACCATTTAATAGTCTTGTCTTGCACCCTAGCTTGCTGTTTGCCAGTCTCCAGGATGAGTCCAGTGTTTTCTAATTAATTCATCAATTATAAGGGAAATGAAGGGTTATAGTTTGTCCTTAATTTGAATCAGTTACTCTATCTTTTTTTTTACTGACTTAGGAAAATAATGCTTCCAAACTGTGTTAAGTTACACCAATTAGCAGTCTTCCCCCAGCAGAATAAATATGCTATTCAAATATAAAGGAAGTGGATTTTTAGCCTATAACCATTCTTCAGAACACTTGCAGGAGAATGTTAATTAGCAAATTGCTGAGTCTAACAAATCCCCCAACCCTGTTTCTCCTGAATATTCTGCAAATGGGCAAAAGTGTCCTAGGGAGCAGGTCTGAATTCATGGCTAGTGATTTCTCTTGAAAGTACATGATTAGTATTCAGGATCATGGAATGAGAAAACCTCTGTGAGACCCTGCAAAGAGATTATTCATCAAAGATTATTGGAACAGCTAACTGTAGAAATTGTAACCTGGACTTGTGCCCTTCTTCAGTCTTCAATGTGGGGGGTCGTGGTTTGCCAAGGAATGAACAATTACTCCTGGCAGGCAGGGTGCACATAAATAAATATGACCTTATAAATTATGCTGCTTCCTCATATAAGTGAACCTTTCATTTTTGTTATCATCAAAGTAAACATTTAACCTAGATAGGTTAGATTTTCATCTAAGAATTCCTACTGACTTCTTTTTCATTCTCCCTGAGAGGTTTTCTCTTTAGTGGTGTAGAGTGTTTGCTAGGAGAAAAGAATTTGAATCAAAAGGCCTAAATTCAAGTTTCATATCTATAGCAACTAACATGGTGATGGAGCATATGATTTAACCTCTCAGAGCTCATGTTTTCTTAAGTTAAAAATGAGGAAGATCATAGTTACATTACCTAGTTCTCAGCCTTGCTTTGACTATTTATTTATGCTATCTGGGCCCAAATTAACTTTCAGCATTTCTATGTAATAATTTCCTTCACATACTCTGTAATCTTCTTTGTATTCCTCATATATAGGATTCCAGCTCAGATCTCTTTGCATCTGCACTGTCTTCATTTCTTACCACTGCTTTTTAGAGTTTCTAATTTCCTCCAGTTCAAGTACTGGCTTCTATATGAAGCCTATTTTGACTCTTCTCCAGTTCTTCTTGCAGACAGTTAGGGCCATGCCTCCATATCCTCTCATATACCTTTTGTACATATCTGAACATATGCGAACATAGCTATATGAAGCTTCCCTTATAGACAGCAAGCTCCTTGAAAGCTGAATCACTTTGATCTTTGTATGTCCATTGCTTATCACAGTATTAGCACATATTAGATACTTAACAAATATTGATTAATCATATGAGATAATGGGAATATACTCTGTAATAATGCCCATATATAATTATATGCAATTCAATAAATGTAAATTGTTTACTAAGTACAAGGCACTGTTGATTAGTGAATTCATGAAGTGACCTTAATGGATTAATGAAATCCTAAATTCAGTAATTCAGGTAACTTCATTAGTGCTGATGCAGTCTTTATCTGAGACAAATCCTAGGGAAGTGCCTGAAGACCAGAGCTGAAATAAATTTCCCAGTATCCCTGACAAAGCATCAGAATCTAAATTTGAATTCATGTCTTCCTGCACTCCAAGCCTAACTCTCTGTCCATCATACCAAGCTCTAAATAGGGAATGGAGATTCAGAGAGGATAAAATAATTCCTGAAAAATAGATGAATTGTTACTTTAGATGAAATAAAATAAATGAATTTAATGTTTTTTTAAATCTTCTTCCTTTCCTCAGCTAAAAAAAAAAAAACATTTATTCTTGTCTTCCATTTTTTGTCCGCTCACATCTAGTTTCTGACTCCATCCTTCACTTGTAAATTCCCCCTCAAAAGTGAACAAAGATATCTTCTTTACCTAATCATTTTATTTTCAGTTCACACTTCTTAACCTATCTGATGCAGAATATGACACTGTCAGCTACCTTCTCCTTGTGGATACTGTCTTCCTTTTGGGTTTTTGTGACAGTTTTCAATGAATTTTCCTATCTATGTGAGCCTTCCTCATCTCCTTTGTGGACTCATCATCCCTATCATACCTTCAAACTGTAGGTATTTCCCATGGTTCTAGCACTATTTTCCTCTTCTCCCTCTATGCTCTCTTTCTAGGCAATCACATCAGCCTACACACATGCATGCTTGTACATTTAGAAATGGTAAGATTTGACAGATGATTGGATTTGTGGCATGAAGGACGTATCTGAGGATATTGCCAGTGTTATGGAATTTGGAGACTGGAAGGATTGTGCTTTTGACAGAAACAGGAAAGTTTAGAAGAGGATATGAGCAGAGAATTAGTGAATTATCTCAATTGTAGACATGTTGAGTTTGAGATTTCTCTGGGACATCTAACTTGAAATGTTCAATAGGCAATTAGTGATAAAGAATTGAAGCTCATGGGAAAGATCATGTTCTGTGTATATTTATATCTAAACCTATTTATATCTAGCTAGCTAGTCAGTGTCATTTATTATTTTTATATTATTTATGTTTTATGCTAAACTATAATTTCTTTATCAATTGCCTGATGGAAGTTTGTCCTTTCTCAAAGAAGGCCATGACATCAGGGAAATGATGCCATAACAATAACATGAATTGGATTTGAGTTGGGGATGCTGTACTAAGTCATGAGCCTCACTTTCTCCTCTGAAGTCATCTGGGTCCAGTGGCCAAATATGAATCAGAACAACCGGAAATGGCCCTAGGTGTGAGGCAATCAGGATTAAGGGACTTGCCCAAGGATATACAACTAGTAAATATCAAGTGTCTTAGACCAAATTTGATCTCAGGTCTCCTGACTCCAGGGCTGATGGTCTAGCCACTTCACCCCTTAGCTACCCCTATGAATTAATTGCCTATTGAACATCTCAAATGAGACTTCCTTAAGACATCTTAAACTCAACATGTCCCAAATTGAACTCCCGATCTCTTCCAGCTAAACTCTTACCTTTTCTAAATTTTCCTGTTTTTGTTAAATGTACCAAAATTCTTTCCAGGTTCAAAGGTTTATAACTTTAACATTATCCTCAACTCTCTCTCACCAATTATACACAATTAATTACCAGATTGTACTATTTCTATCTTCATGACAGTTCTCATATCTGAAGCACTCTCTCAACTCACATAGTTTCCTTTTTGGTTGAGATTCTCATCACCACTAATCAGTTTATTTCAGCAGCTTCCTAATAGAACTTCTTACCTCAAATCTCTTGTTGCAGAAGTTCAACCTATACATTGTTGTCAAAGTAATTTTCCTTAAGCATAGATCTGGTGGTGATTTCTCCACTCAATCTACTACAGTAATTTCCTATAACCTCTAGGACAAAAACTAAGAAACAAAAAAAAACTGTTTCCCAATCTATCTTTCTAGTCTCACTGGACATTAGTTTACCTTGCTTCTTTAACAATCTGTTCTATCTCCACCTCAAGGAATCTTCTTTTATGATGCAGTTCAAATACAATCTTCCACCATGAAGTCTTTGCAGGTTTCTACCCCTAAATACTATATCTTCCTTATTAAACTACCTTGTATTTGTGTATACACTTTATATCTGTGCTGTGAGTGTATGTGTGTGCATATGCATATTTAAAGAAGCTAGATGGAACAGGGGATAGAGGACCAAGCCTGGAGTTAGGAAGATTCACCTTCCTGATTTCAAATCTGGCCTCAGACATCCTAACTGTGTGACCCTTGGAAAGGCAAAACCCTGTTTGTCTTGGTGTATTTATCTGTAAAAATGAGCTAGAGAAATAAATAGCAAACCACTCTGGCATTTTTACCAAGAAAACCCAAAATGAGGTTTCAAAGAGTCAGAAAGAACTGAAAAGCAAATTAAATTAGCAAAACTGTATGGATATACAAGAGCGTGAGTGTGTGTGTGTGTGTGTGTGTGTGTGTGTGTGTGTGTGTGTATGTATACACATATATAGTCTATCATTATAAGTTCTCTAAAAGTATAGATTTATAAATATATTAGGCTTTTTATCCTCACGCACATGGTATGAACTTGATAAATACTTGGATTGATAGTGTATTTGCATATATGTTCACACGTATGTTTATGTGGATAATATAAATTTTCACTGTCTATATAAATGGACATCATGTATTAAATATCTCTTAGTTTGTATAAATATTCTTCCTATTTGGTTTTGAATGTTCTATCAAGGGATATATAGAATTCTGAAATTACCAGGATGTGCTAGTTTTCAGGCTAAATATATCCTTCTATAAATGATATCAAATACTGAAAAACAAATTCTCCCAAGAGTTATAAAAACTGCATGACTGGTGAGAAATAATATGTTAACAGATCCATCTCTGTTTTAAATAACTGTAATAGGTTAACTTATCATTTCAAATATGTGTTTCCTATTTTCCCCTTGTTTCACTATTGTTCATGTTTTTGTTTGGAAAAGCTAAATGCTCCTTGCATAACAAACTTCTTCTTTGGAAACAAACTCCTATAGCAACCTGACAACCCTGGTCATAGGCAGTGCTATTATTCTTAGAAACAATGGCAGACAATCATTCAACTATGAATCATTAAACTCTGTACAGAGAAATCAGCATTTAGTAACTTGATTGGAAAATTAGAGTATTTTCAAATGGTAGGTTGTAGCTTGGTCTTCTTGCAAGATAAGAACTTTAGGTGTAAATTGAGCTAAACAACACAATCATGATCATCTATATTGCAAGAGAAGCAAGTTTTGATGTTTAATTAAAATACACTTATTCTCGGATAAAAGATCTGGGTTGGAAACCAAATTATTTTATAGTCATAATTTTATCGGTTCTTCCCAATAACTTCATGAGGTAAAAGAAGTAAGACAGATATTATTATCTCCATGGTCAAATTAAGCTTATGAAGCTGAGGGGTTTTCATCCAGAAGACTGAAGCATAGTGGCTTGCAAAAACAAACAAAAAAACTTTTTAGCAAAAAAACTTTTTAATTTATGACTAGGAGTTAGTAAGACTAATAAATTAAAATAAGACTTCTAATCCCATTGTTGTTAATTCAATTCATCTCTTAGCTACTAAATGCTTTTCCTACTCAAGTAATCTCTAGCTTGTTTTTCTATTATTTTATGACAATTATTATGAAGTCCTAGGCTCCATATTTTTAATGCCATTTGCCCCTAGAATGTTTCCTTCCACTTATTCCAAGTGCCAAAATTAATCTACGTGACTTCAATAATCTCTAATTTGAAGCTGGGGAAACTGATTCCCAGAGCGTTTGTCCTTCATTTCATGACTTTTACATGGAATACCTGGACTTCAATTGGGTCCTTTGATTTTAGCACTATTCACACTGAAACATACAGCTTGTCTTAATGAATACTGATATCTTTTTCTTTGAACAAAATGGGATATTTTATTCTTATTTCTCCAATAAACAACCTACCTCTCAAGGAACTATTGAAGACTAAGACATCATAGATATTTTCCTCTTTGACTGCATGGTTTATCTATCTATCTATCTATCTATCTATCTATCTATTTATCTATCTCTCTACCTATCTACATACATACAAGGATGTAAGTGTGCATATGTGCATATGTATATATTTAAGTATACACATATGTATATTTGTTAACCTATATATACATATATTAATTAAAGGTCTAATAAATGAATATTTCACTTATTCCCATCTCTTATGATTTTTCTATTCTCTGGAACAGAGACAGTGTAGCTAGTGATCTGATTAGGTGCTCAAATGGGAGATATAGTTCACTGGAAATTACTGACTTTCAAACATTTATTGAAGATAAAAAGAATTTGATTTTTGGTAGGCAATAATCATATGCACCTCTCTTTCTAGTAATCATTCTAAACCAATGTTTTATATTTGTAATAGTGTGTCTAAAGTCCCATCATCTCAGGTCTCAATTCTCAAGGGTTTTCATTCTCATTGGAAGAGTGTGATTCTTCTATGTGAAACTGGCATCCACATTCACTAAATGGTGATGCTTGAGTTGAATGCTCTCTTGTTTCTCCCCAGCTTTCTCTAATACTTCTCCTCTAATTTCTTTGCATTCTGGAGAATTTCACGGTTTCATCTATGACTGCTTTATTTATAAATTATTATTTGAAGCCCTGATTATTTGTTCCATTTTGATTGCTATGCAAGTCCAAGCTCTGTCCTTCTCCCAAACAGCTTCTGCACCTTCCTAACTACTATGTCTTTGATCATATTGTTTCCTTTTTCAGGAGGGACACCTTTTTCCAACCTACGTCAATTAACATCCTATCAATTCTATAAAATCTGTCTCAGATATCACCTAAAATCTCTGTTGACCCTCCCAAACTAGCAGTGTTGACCCACATCTAATCTCACCCCTTTGAACTTTCCCAACATGTTCTCCAGTTAGCCAGTTAATAAACAGTTATTAAAGTATTATTATGTTCCATTACCTGTGTTAAGCATCGGGGATATAAAAAAGAGACAAAAGATAGTCTCAGCCCTCAAAGCTTACAGTTCAGTGAGTGAGACAAAAAGCAAACAAGCTAAGTACAAGATTAATGGAGATCATCTTAAAGGGAAATCACTTGTGATGGAAAGAAAAATTTAGAATGATTGTCAATATCTTGTATATGCAAAGTATAATAATTTCAATTTAATTAGCATCTTCTGTTCTACAAAAGAACTTTCCTCACAAAAAACAATAAATTAAGTAATAATGTAAGTTATAGTATTTACTTTTCCCAGATATTAAAATAATCTCAAAGAGGTTGTCATTTATCAGTAGTTACAAAATGAAGGAGGTATAATTGATAACCAAGTTTCCTACTAACAATTCCAGTGCTCTGTTCAGGATACTGTGATACCTTATATTACAATGAAGGGGTAACTTGGTGGTGCAGTGGATACATCACTGGCCTTGGATACAAGAGGACAGAAATTTGAATCTTACCTCAGACATTTGACTCTTCTTAGCTGTGTGACCTTGTGCAAGTCACTTGACCCTGATTATGTCACATCCAGGCTTATCTCCAGTCATTGAGATTCATATCTGGCCCCTGGATCCAGATAGTTCTGAAAGAGAAAATGAGACTGGTGAATTAGTACAGTACCCTTTCACTCTAATCCAATTCATGTGCTTATCATGGCATCACCTCCCTGAAGTCCTGATCTTCTTTGAAAATGAAGGACAAATATTATTATATTACAATGGCAATATTAAACTTGATAGACATTTATTAAATAGTAGATATGAGTAAATTATAGTTATAAAAACCAAACCAAACCAATTCCTAGCACAGTCTTCAAAGAAAATTATCTCTTAGAGAAGAGACAACTTACTTATGTTCATACAGATGTAATACAAGTTAGTATAGGAAAGAATGAGATCAAATTCTCTAGGAAGAATTGAGGGAGATCAGTTATTCAATCAATAGTCATTGAAGGTCAATTTCTTCAATAGACACTGCTCTAAATGTTGAGAATTCTCAAAATAGAAGAAACTGTTCCTGCCCTCAAGCATCTCCCTTTCAAGTGAAATATTTCATATAAGATCTGATAACCTCATCTGAGCTTAGAATGAAAATAAAAATGTCAACAGAAGAAAACAGAGAGAACTTGAATTCTGGGCATGGTGTATAGCCAATGAAAATGTACTGAAATAAGTAAAAATTGGCAGAACAGAGCCTAGTTAGTTTGGTTGAAATGTAGAGTATGTGACATATTATCTTGTTATATTATTATATTAAAAGCTAGGTATAGGCTAAAAGATAGGTATATGACATCAAATGTCAGGGGGAAATGTTGGCATTTCATCCTAGGGACCTACTGAATGCTTTAGAGCAGGGGAATGGCAAAGTCAGACTCATGCAGAAGGAAAACTAACTTGGTAGTCAGAGGAATAATTAGAGTAAGGAGAGGCTAGAAATGAAAGGTCTAATTAGTAGATTATTCCGAAAATTCACTCAAGAAGTGAAGGGAAGAATAGAAAGCCCTTGAGGTATAGAACAAACTATAAGAAGCAAGAAAAGATGCAATAGCTATTATTGAATAAAAATCACTAGTAGTGGGCAGAGCCAAGATGGCGACATGAAGGGATCCAGTCTTAGGAGGTCTCTGATAAAACTCATCAGCTAAGGACTCTGACTAAACTTTCGAGAGACAGAACCCACAAATGGACCCAGTGAGGCAGTTCTCCAACTCTAGGTAACCTGGAAAAGAGCAGAAAGGCTCTCCTCCCTGGGTCAGAGGGGCGGCCCGCCAAAGCAGTGGCCCACCAGAGTGAAAGAACTTCAGCCTCCCGGAGGCAACCCCAGGGCGCTGGGAGCTGCAGCTCACAGCAGTGGGGGAGTCTCCTGAGCTGCACCCTGAGGAGCACTGGGCACAAAGTGGGGGAACAGCGGGGGACCTCTGCCAGAGTGAGCATGTGGAGCCCAGCCCTCAGGGCACACAGAGAGCAGCTTGGTCTTTCAGCAGCCCAGACCCAGAAACAGAAGCAGGCAGAGCCAGTAAGCAGGAGCCTCCAGGGCATGAGCCCATTGAGCTGAGGGAGGGGAGTGAAGAGAGATTGCCTAGCTCTGTCCTCTGCCTCTGGAACAGGACTCTGGGGCTCTGACCACATTCAGATCCTGATCCCAGTCTAGGCCCCCCCAATAGAACAGCAGGCCCCCCCCATCTCAGCCCCGTGGCAGAGAGGGGTGCTTATGGTCATTCACAGACCAGGAGGGAGGACAGAGCCTCACACACTGAGACCCTTGTGGGAGTGTCCCAAAAGGTCAGGAAGCACCCCAAAACCAGGCCCAGGCTGGGAAAATGAGCAAGTAGAGAAATAAGAGGAAGACTATTGAGAAATATTTTGCATATGAGCCCAAGAAGGATCAAAATACTCAGTCTGAAGATGAGGAAGCAAAAGCTCCTGCATCTAAAGACTCCAAGAAAAACAGAAATTGGGCTCAGGCTATGACAGAGCTCAAAAAAGACTTTGAAAATCAAATGAGGGAGTTGGAATAAAAACTGCGAAAAGAAAGGAGAGAGATGCAGGAAAAACATGAAAATGAAGTCAGCAGCTTAGTCAAGGAAATCCAAAAAAATGCTGAAGAAAAATAGCATGCTAAAAACCAGCAGAGGTCAAATGGATAAAACAGTTCAAAAAGTTATTGAGGAGAAGAATGCTTTAAAAAGTATAATTGGCTAGATGGAAAAAGAGATAAGAAAACTCTCTGAGGAGAACAAATCCTACAGACAAGAATAGAATTCAGGGAGATTGATGAATTTAACAGAAATCAGGAATCAATACTTCAAAACCAAAAAAATGATAAATTAGAAGAAAATGTGAAATATCTCATTGAAAAAACAACTGATATGGAAAACAGACTTAGGAAAAATAATTTAAAAATTATTGGAATACCTGAAAGTCATGATCAGGAAAAGAGCCTTGACATCATTTTCAAAGAATTACTACAGGAAAATTGCCCTGATATTTTAGAAGCCGAGGGCAAAATAGAAATGGAGAGAATCCACCGATCCCCCGGAGAAAGAGATCCCCAAAAAAACAAACCCTAGGAATATTATAGTCAAGTTCCAGAACTCCCAAGTCAAAGAGAAAATCTTACAAGCAGCCAGAAGGACACAGTTTAAATATCATGGAGCTGCAGTCAGGATCACACAGGACTTAGCAGCAACTACATTGGAAGCTCGTAGGGCTTGGAATATAATATACCGGAAGGCAAAAGAGCTTAGAATGCAGCCAAGAATGAACTACCCAGCAATGCTGAATGCCCTCTTCCAGGGAAAAAGATGGAATTTCAGTGAACCAGGGGAATTTCTAATATTCCTTTTGGAATGGCCAGAGCTGAACAGAAGGTTTGATCTTCAGATACAGGACTCAGGTGAAGCATGGAGATAGGAGGAGAGGGGGAAAATATGAGGGACTTAATGAGGATGAACTGCATGTATTGCTGCATAGAAAATGACACTGATAATACTCATATGAACCTTCTCAGTTAATAGAGCAGGTAGAGGGAGCTTTTATAGCTGAAGCACAGGAGAAAGCTGAATTTGAAGATAAAATATGGTGTAAAAATGGAGTCAATAGAAAAAAAAGGGAAATGGAATGGGAGAAAGAAAAAGGAAAGGGGGAATAGGTCAAGATATTTCACATAATAAGATTTTTTTATTGCAACGAGCTATTGCAATGATATGGAAGGGGGGAGGCAAGGGGAAATGAGGGAAACTGCTCTCATCAGAGATGGTTAGGAAAGGAAACAGCAAATATACTCAATAGGGTATAGACATCTGGAGTAAGAAGGAGGGGGGAGCAGAGGGAAGGGGTGGGGATGTGAATAAAGGAAGAGAGGATGGTCCATGGGGGCAGAGTGGTCAGATATAAC
Source organism: Macrotis lagotis (assembly GCF_037893015.1). Taxonomy (NCBI): domain Eukaryota; kingdom Metazoa; phylum Chordata; class Mammalia; order Peramelemorphia; family Peramelidae; genus Macrotis; species Macrotis lagotis. Next base: position 819,412,447 of record NC_133658.1, on the reverse strand, counting down.
ACATTTTCTTTTTTACTTCTTGCAAGGGGCTGGGATTGGAAGGCTTGTCCAGGACCACAGGGCCAGGTGGATGCTGGGCCTAAGGGGTGGTATGAGAGCTCAGGGCTTCTTGGTCCCAGGACCAGGGATCTTTCTGCTGTGCCACTCAGCTACCCTACAGCAGAGTCAGAGTGAAAGGAGAGAGAAAATATAGCACATGGTAGTGGAGAAATAAGAAAGGAGGGAGTTGCGATCAGCAATGGCAACGTGGGAAAAATATGGAAGTAACTTTTGTGATGGACTTATCATAAATAATGTGATCCACCCATGACAGAGTTGTTGGTGTTGGAACAAAGACTAAAGCACATTTTTTGTTATTATTATTTGGGGGCGCGTACAGGGCAAGTGGGGCTGGGTGGCCTGCCTGGGGCCACATAGCAGTGTGATCTTTGGGTGTCTGTGGCCAGATTTGGACCCAGGTGCTCCTGGCTCAAGGGCCATTGCTCTGTCTGACACCCAGCCACCCCTACTATTATTACTATTTTATTTTATTTGGGGTCTTTTTTCTTCTTCCTCTTTTTGGTTTTTGCAGGGCAGTGGGGATCAGATGGCTTGCATGTCACACGGCTGGGTGATTGTTGGCTTTATGAGGCTGGATATGGGCTCGGGTGCTCGTGGCTCCAGGGCTGGTGCTTCGTCCATTGCACCACCTGGCCATACCTACAATTATTACTATTATTTTTTTAAATTTTACTTATTTTCTCTCCCCTTTACTTTTTTCGCCCAAGCAAGTCTATCTATATTCATGGGGGAGGGGTATTTTGTTTACTTGTAAACAAGAATATTTTATTAATGTAAAAAACATTTGTACAAAATGAGAATAAAAAACAAATTTAATAAAAAAATTTTAAAAATCACTAGTAGTTGGGAATAGGTTTGTTAAGAAAATGAAGAATGATGATTCAAAGATGAGGTTTAAATCATTGATGCTTGGAATCAATAGAAATAAGTTCAGGGGTGGCTAGGTGGTACAATGGACAGAGCACTGGCCCCTGGAGTCAGGAGTAGCTGAGTTCAAATCCAGCCTCAGACGGTTAATAATTACCTAGCTGTGTGGCCTTGGGCAAGCCACTTAATCCCATTGCCTTGCAACCCCCCCCCCCCAAAAAAAAAGTTCAAAGACAGCAACATGAGGGTGATGATCAATTTAATGGACTTGTTCACTCCATCAGTGCAACAATCAGGCAGAGTTTTGGGGTATGTGTGTTGGAGAATACCATCTGTATCCAGAGAAAGAATTGTGGAGTTTGACCAAAGACCAAAGGCTATTACCTTTAATTTTAAAAAAAGTTATCTTATTATGTAATTTTGCTATCTCTTATACTCTATATTTTTTTCCTTAAGGATATGATTTCTCTTTCATCACATTTAACTTAGATCAATATATTCCATGGAAACAATGTAAAGACTAACAGACTGCCTTCTATGGGGGTAGGGTGGGAGGAGAGACACAAGATTAGGGGAAAAATTGTAAAATTCTAAAGAAAGAAATCTCTTTTAAAAAAAATAAGAAGAAAGGATAAATTTTGGAAGCAAGTTGATCAGTCCTGACATAATTTTTATTTTCAGCATGTATACTTTTTATTGGTGCTCTATAACAGCAGAAACTATATTGTTAATCTTTGAAGGCAACTTCATGTTAATGTTCTGCCTCAAATGAATGATATCTATCTTACAGGGTCAAATGAAGTAATATAATTTATATATATGTATGTATATATATATTATATATATATATTATATATATTGCTTTGCAAGCCTTAAAAAACTATATATGAAGGATAGTTCCTCTTATTTATATCATGTCCAAAGTCTTGAATAATCTGTCATGAAAGAGTTAAATTATACTTATATAGACCAAGATAGATATAAAAAAGCAATATGGTTATGGATTATATGACTCAATGCAGGATCAAGAAAACTAGGGGGAAATCCACTAGATTGTTGTGTGAATCCTCTGAGGAGGATTTATGTAATATCATGGACAAGAATCACTGAAGATAAAAAGGCACATATATGGGAATTGAAAAGGAGTGTCCATATTATGGGACACTTGTGGGTACAGAAACACTTGTGGGTACACACATACACACACACACACACACACACACAAAACATCTAAAGATCTACCTTCTTAAGATAAAGCCATCTACTATCCCCTATTCTTTCTTTGTCATATTCTTCCCTCTTATCCATCCTCTCCCATATTCTAAGGTGTTCTTATGCATAGAAAATAAATGGTGAGGTTTCATTGAGCACTCCCTAGGATTAGGGAGTGATAACATGCTTGGAGATAAGAATTTTTGCATAAACTTCTATGGAAAAGAATTGTGTCAGGATCTGGGTATACTGAGATTCCTTTAAAAGAGCAATGCAATCGGTGAAAAGAAGTACATGGAACCACTCTATCACCCCACAATTCATTAAGCAGTGACCTGTCTATTATGAATGTACTCATTTAGCTTCAGGAAACCTCTTTTTCTGTTTACTTCCTTTTATCTGTCCCACTTGGCTTAGTTGTCTCTGCTTGGTATTACGCTATAGTTAACTTGGCTCAGACACTTATATTTGGCTATGCTTGTGTGGTACTGACCTGCCTATAAGGACACCAGCTAGTAAACTTGGCTCTTCTATGGTTTCAGTACAACTACCCTCCCCCCTTTCTCTCCATCCTACAAGCTGTCTGCATTGATTACCAGCTGGCCTGAATTAATGGCTCAAAGTAGATCCCACTCAATCCAGATCCATGTACTGAATGCAAAGCAGTATTTGCCAAATATATTAACCTCTCACTTCCCAAAGCCTTCCATTCTGTCTGATCTTAGGGAATGTATGTTTACAAATAAAAAATTAATTAAAATTCATGTTATAATTCTGTAGTTACTTGAATTGTCTCTTTTAACTGACAAAAGGTACATCCAAAACTGCTTTAGGGGAAGACTCTAATCTAGTCTCAGTTTTATTTCTAATACCTATGTGACTTTGAACAAGGGGTGCCCACTCAGTTTTAAAAATGGAAGAATTTTTTTGGTTGATTTCCTAAGATATAATGATGTCTTGGAGGTGTTGGCATGTCATATTTCATCAACAGAAGGAAATAAATACAAAGTACATCCATCATTATCCACGAATTACAAATGATTCCTGAAACACAAGCAGAACAACAGATTTTTAGAAAGATAATTAGGTCATAGTTCGGAAACCAAGCTTCTGAAATGTACTCTTGGTTAGTCCATTCGATGCTAAGCTATCTCTATTGTCATCCTTGGATCTTTTCCAGTTCTTATTATAATAGATAATATTTATATAATACTTTACTTTTTTCAAAATGACTTACATTTGGGTCCTATGATATATACAGTGCAGACATTGCTCATGTTTTTCAAATGAAGAAACTAAAATTTAGAAAGATTAGATGACTTGGCCAGGGTATCACACCAGTGTTATATAGTTTGAGTCCTTTAATGTCCAAATCAAGCACTCTTTCTGCTATACTACATGGCCTTTGAGTCTTTGGAGTCAATGTCAGTAATAATTTCCTTTCTGTAAAAACCATTAATATGGTGCAAGTAACAGGATTCTTTGTTGTGAGTTGAATCATAACACGATAGAAGGAAGACCAAACTGAGTTTCTGCTATTTCTTATTTATGTCACTCTTTGACCTAGTTTTCTTACAGGTAAAATTATGGGATTGAAGAAATATAAAAAGGTCCTTTATGGCTCTAGAAATATATGCTGCTACTCAAACTGAGATTGAATTATGTAATTACCAAACAGAGGTGCTCCCCACCCCCAATTCCACTTGATTCCTAATAACCAATAAGTTTTTTTGTTTTATTAGTGTCAGCCAATAGAGATTAGTAGATGATTAGGGGATAAATCCTACCTGGCTTATTGATACAAAAGAAACTTACTGATGCCTCACAAATGCTCATTTTAACTATTGCCAACTAAATATCAAGTTCTCCTAAATCTATATAAACTGAAGGACTGCCTCACAGGTTTATTGTAGAGATCAAAAATATAATATATATTAACTCTTTTTGTAATACTCAAATCACTAAATTAATTTCTAGAAATAATTATTCCATTATTAACTATTGCTTTTAAAACCAATTGTAGTTTTAGCTATAGTTGATCATGTTTTATTATTCTGAGCTTTATCCATAATGGAATTAACATATCACACCCACTAATTGCACAGTATGAAACTACTTGACATTTCAAAAATGGATTTTACTGACATAACAAAGGAATCTGTCAGTTTTAGAAATTGTTAAAGGGGTGTGGCTGATAGAAATAAAAACATATTCTTGATTAAGTGTTCATATCTAGTTCTTCCTCTTGTATATGAGTAGAAGTCTCGCTCCTGATCAGGAAGGTAAGAACTTTCCTTAATCTAATGCAGGGATTTGTCCATTTTTGATCATAGACATATACTTACACACAAATACACACACAAACATATCAGAAAAAGAAAGAAAATACTAACATGTAGAAATCAGAAATCAGGGTCCAATGTCTGATTTTTTTTTTAGGTTTTTTGCAAGGCAAATGGGGTTAAGTGGCTTGCCCACATGCACAAAGCTAGGTAATTATCAAATGTCTGAGACCAGATTTGAACCCAGTTACTCCTGACTCCAAGGCTGGTGCTTTATCCACTACGCCACCTAGCTGCCCTCAAATATCTGGTTTTTTTAGGAAAAAAAATAACCTTTTTCCAAGACAAAAATAAACAAAAATACAAATAAATGACTGAATGAATAGGTAGGAAAATAAAGAAATATGAACTCAAGCAAGTTATTTGTTCTCAGTGATCTTTGGATTTGTCCACTGTGTGTAACTATATTTGTCTTATCTCAATCACCAGTTCTGATTGCTAAGAACAGGTAAGATAACGGATATCAAGATATTTAATCTCTGTGATTTATGATATATTCATTATAAGATGAAAGTGTCAGGCTAGAAGATTTCTGAAATCTCTTTTCAAATTTACTCCATTTACCTGATTAATGGTGAGATGAGGATATTTAATTTACTTATCAGATCTTAGACAACAAAAATGAAAAATACTGTTCTTCAGAATCATATTTATTCCTTTTCTTTCATGATATATATTCAATTAATCAAAATGATATGCTAAAATTATAATAGTCTTTTTCTTTATATATAATTCTATAAAAGTCTTCTCTCCATTTTGAACTGAACATTAAAGAACATGAAGGTGTGTACTTGAGTGCTGTGTCTTGTGATTACTTTTCTCTTTCTGTTCAATTTGTCAATGATTTAATGCAGAAAAGTAAGTTCCATATGTTTATATCTATTCTCACATCATATACTACGAATAATAATGATTGAACATTTGTATAATGCTTTAGGTTTTGCAGAACACTTAACATATAACATCACATTTGACCATCTCAATGACCTTATGAAGTAGCTAATTATCTTCATTTTTATCAGTCAGGAAACTGAGACTAAAAGAGATTAAGTAATAACTTCTCTGGGCTCAAATAGTAAATGATCCACTGAAGAATGATCAAAGTTCAGGTCTTCCTGATTCTAAATTTTCCATTATATTCTCCATGCTTATATCCTTCTAGATGCCTACAAATCCAATTCATAATTCTATGCTTAACTCCTACTAACATTACCCTCAACTGGATATTTCCAAATAAACAACCCATAGGCATCTCAAATTCTACATTTACAAGATTCATTCTTTTTCTTTCCCAATGCTTCTTTAATCTTAAATTCTTTGTTTCAGTTAAGGATAATATGATCAATAAATCAACCCTTATTAATAAAATCAGTATCATCCTTCATTCTTCCTAATACTAGTCTCTTTCTTTTGATTTGTTGTGTTTTGTCAATTCCACATCCAGAGTATATTTCATTTCCTCTATACAACCTAGGTCATCACCATTTTTTAGACCCTATAATTTTTTGCTTAGTCTAATGGTTCTTTTAGCTACAATTCATCTCCCTTCTCCAGGTTATTCTCCATATAGCAACCAAATCAATGTTCCAAAAAAGATAGTTTTGATCATTCCAACTTAAGTGGTTCCCTCTTGTCCTCATCATCATTTTGGTTTTTGAAGTCCTTAAAAATCTGGCTCCAGTTCATCCTTTCAGGTTTATTATAACATTTCTGACTTTCATACATTCTATATTAGAAATAAACTTATCTGCTTGCTACTTTTTAAGTAAAACATTCCACTTTGCCTAGACTTTCCTCTACTACTAGAATGCTCTTTTCCCTCATATTACCCACATTCCCTAAATAGCCCCAAACTTTACTTCCTCAGCTACAAGTGATCAATCTAACTAATTTAAATTTACAGTATCACTCTTTTTTGTTTTTTTTTGTGGGGGGGTTGCAAGGGAAATGGGGTTAAGTGGCTTGCCCAAGGCCACACAGCTAGGTAATTATTAAGTGTCTGAGACCAGATTTGAACCCAGGTACTCCTGACTACAAAGCTGGTGCTTTATCCACTACGCCACCTAGCCACCCCTACAGTATCACTCTTGCCCTTTTCAATGCATTTAATTTTCTTTAACTACATATTATAGGTATTTGGTTTTTTGATTGGCACCCATGTCATCATGTCAAGGACTTGTGGAAATTTCATCCATGCCATTACATATTGTAAATCTTTCTTAATTCCAAATCCAAAACTCTATCTATTATGTATACTGTCCATATATTATTGACTATTCATAGAATAGAGATCAGATGATTTAATTTGCACAAGGATCTGATGGAAAGGGAAAATTACCACTGGAGCTCAGTACCTTCTATGAATTGGGCTGTCTTTGGGAGTTTTCCAAAGAACTTCAAGGTTAAATTACTTACCATAGGTAAAAAAATAATAATAATGACAACAATATATATCTGAGGCAGATTTAAACCTAGCTCTTTCTGTCCAAGGTTGTCACTCTAGCAATTCTGCCATATTCTCTCATTTGGTTTATAATCAACACTTGAGAAATGTATGTTGTAAGACCTCAGCTCATCTAGGGTAGTGTGTTCAGTTCTAGGAACTAAAGCTGAAGTGGTATTGGTCAGCTAGAGGAAGATGATGTTTGTCTTTCATTCTTGAAGACTATGATATCAGGGAAGTGATGCCATGACAAGCACATGAATTGGATTTGACTAAGGGGAATGCTGAGCTATGTCATCAGCCTCACTTTCTCCTCCAGAGTCATCTTGATTCAATGACTTGATTCAATGAATCGATGATTGCAGATGACCCTTGGATGTGAGGAGACAAGAGTTAAGTGACTTAGTGTCAAGTGTCTGAGGTCACGTTTGAACTCCTATCCTCCTCTAAGGTCAGTAGTCTATCTATTGTGTCACCTAGCTGTCTTGATAAGCTGAATGTTGAATTAAAGAAAGCAGTCAAGATTTCTAAGAGCCTTTAAATTCATAACATATAAGATTTGATTGAAGGAACTAGTTATATTTAAACTGAAAATAAAAACTGGGTTTTGTGGGACATGATAGCTATATTTGAAGAATTGTCATGTGGTAAAATTTATTAATTTTTTTTACATCCCCAGTGAACAAAAACAGGAGCAAATGGGGAAAGTTGACTAGGCCAATTTGAATTTGATTTAAGGAAAATTTTTCCAAAATGGATTGGCTTTCTTTAAAAGGCAATGGATTCACTCTCCCTCAGAGGTCAGATGACTAATTGTTGGATATGTTATAGGAGGAATTTGTTTACGTATGGATTGTACTGTATGACCAGGTCCAATTTACAATTTGTAATTCTCTGACTCAGTGAAGATTCTCTAATACTAGCTCTTTCTAGAGGAGTAGAGTTTTCTCAATAGGGATCTTGTAGCAAAAGGAGGAATACATAAGGCTAAAAATTGTAATCTCAACATAGTAATAGTTATTTAGACTAAACACTATCATAGATACTATAGAGAGCATACAATATTCTTGGTTGGTGGCAGATGACTGAACACTGCCTCATGACCCTAAACACTGAACAATATAACCTTTTTTTACCCACACTTTACAAACACAGTTAATAGTTGTACCTGCAACACACTCTAGACAGTAGCGAGATTATATTTATGAGTGGAAACAAATAAAAACAGTTGCTATGTAGAAGAAAAACAGAGCTAAGGAAAAATGATACTTTGCTTCCATTTTGCATTCTGCATTGAAAAACTCTAACTTCTGTCTTCCTGCTCATGGACCTTTGTTTAGACTCAGAATCCATTCTCAGAAGTCACATCATGCTCATACCAAAATAGCTTCTAAGTAGAGGGGCTGGGATACAGGTCATATTGTAGAGGTAGAAATGGCAAGATTTGCTACCTGAATATGAAGTCTGAGTCAAAAAATAAAAAGAATCAAATAAAGTAACATTTTGAACATGGGGGATGAGGTGAATATTCTTGCCATTACTGAAGTCAGTAAAAGCAAGTTTAAATAGAAAAGTAAGAAGCTCATTTGAATGATTGAATAAATAAATGATGAATGAAGGATGAGCTAAAGAATAGAACAATGAATGAACAATAAAAACCATTAAGAAGAGAACAGGACTGGTGACCTTCCATTGCCTTCATTAGTTTAGCATAAATCTTTTTTTTTTGCAATGCCTTGGCTTATGGGTCTTTTATTTCCCCACTACTTATTTTTAATTATACTGGAAATGCAAGGCATCTGAAAGATCAGTAATGGTGTTTATGCTAGCAGTAATAGTACACCAGTCAATTTAATTATATCCTTGAGATGATTTTTCTGGACCAATTAGTTGAACCTCTTTTCTCTGAGTAATTCATTATAGTCCATTTCCCAATTACTAATACATCCTATTAAATAGGTAAATGTCCAAATGATGGGCCAATTCTTTTTTTTTTCTTTTTTGTTAAATAAGCACCTGAATTTAATACTAGGCATGCTCCTTAGTATCCCCCCAAATCAATTTTTTTCTAAATGTTCTGAAACCAAGTGTGCAAATATGAGAAATGGAGCTTTATAATGCATAACAATTAATTCCCTTAGCATCTTGTACTGGATGCTTTAGTAATAATCCCTGAAATAAGATCTTTCACAAAGATAATCAAACAGTATCTAGAAGTTATGAACACTATTGTTTCAGTCTTTTTATGTCACCTTCCCTTTTCTCCCCATTAGTTCCCCAATTCATCTTACCCATTAATCTCAAATTTACTGTAAATTCAATTCAATACAACCAATATTCAGTGAATATTTTCAATTCTGAACTAGGGAAAATGAGGAAACTTTTTTAAAAAAGGCAGAATTTTGAGAAGTTATCAAAGGAAATTTCTTAATAACTAAGATTGTCTACAAAAGAAGTGGGGAAATGGAAGAGACAATAAATCCCCTGGCACTGAGTGTATTTAAGGAAAAAAGGTAGACAACCATTTATTGTTGATAATTTAACAAAACATCAACGATTTTAAGATGTCTGCTGAGTTAAGATGTCTTAAAGGCAGATGAAAATATGAGATTGGAGGTCACCAAAGAGTTTAGAGCAGATAATAATATGATAATTATAGATAATATTTATATAGTGCTTATTGTGTTCCAGGTACTGCTCTAAGTGCTTTATAATTATTATCTCATTTGACCCTCATAATAACCCTGAGATAACCCTTCTCTTATTATCTCCATTTTATAAATGAGGAAACTAAGATAAACATTAAATTGCTTACCTGTGATTACACAACCAATAAGTATTTGATGGTGTGTTTTAATCATCAGTATAGAGATGGTAATTAAATCAATGATAATTGATGAGTTCATCAACTGAAGTAAAGGAGAGGGAGAAGAGGAGAGAAGATTGAGTCTTGACATGTACCTTTAATTAGAAAGTGTGTTCAGGAAGAGAATCCAGCAAGAAAGACAATGAAGGAATGGTCAGGTAGATAAGAGAGGAAATAGAAGAATGATGACCTAAAAACCTAAAAAGAAGAGAGCATAAAGGAAATAGTGATGAGCTATATAAAAGGCATCAGAGAAGTAAAAAAAGGCTAGAAAAAGATTGAATTTTCTAATTAAGATACAATTAATAATTCAGGAGATAGCAGTCTTGATGGAGTGATAACTTTGAAACACAGATGAAGAAATTAAGAGAATGGGAAAAAAGAAATTGGAGGTACCTTTTGTAGTGATTGGGTTTTTTTTTTTAGGTTTTTGCAGGGCAATAGGGTTAAGTGGCTTGCCCAAAGCCACAGCTAGGTAATTATTAAGTGTCTGAGACTGGATTTGAACCCAGGTACTCCTGACTCCAAGGCCGGTGCTTTATCCACTACATCACCTAGCTGCCCCCATGTAGTGATTGTTTTGTTTTTAAGGAGTTTAGCAATAAAAAGCAGATGTTATATGAGATGATATTAAATGGGAATGTAAGAATCAAGTGAGTTGTGTTTCTTTAATGATGGGGGAATTAAGGGCATATTTGTATCCAGGAGAGAATGAACCAGTAGACAAAAAGGGATTGAAAATAAGTTTTAAAAAGTGAGAATTGGGGTGGCTAGGTGGTGCAGTGGATAAAGCACTGGTCCTGGAGTCAGGAGGATCTGAGTTCAAATTCATCCTCAGACACTTAATAATTACCTAGCTGTGTGGTCTTGGGGAAGCCATTTAACCCCATTGCCTTGCAAAAACCTAAAAAAAAAAAGTGAGAATTGCAGACCATGAATTTTGTTGGAGGAAATGGAATGGATTAGGATGACTTGAACAAGTAGAGGAGTTAACCTTGGTAAGGGGTAGGGTCACTTCATTTGTTTGATGGAGGAAGGAGGAGATAGTAGCAGAAAGCATCTGAGTTAAGATATGTACCATATGCAAATTTCACTCACCTGAATAGCAGAGCAACTTATATCAGATGTCAGCAGAATCCTCCAAAAAGAAAAGGTCTGAACTGTGAAGTGTTTTAGCGACATGTACTCCTTATGCATATATTTCACTACTGTTGTAATTTAGGAGCAGCTAGGTACTACATTGGACAGACCATATTGACAAAATTGAAACAAGACATTCAGACAGAGTAGGATGTCATAAAATTTATGGGTCTTATTTCCAATAAATGAATCTTTGGAAGTATTTAAAGATTGGGATAAAATTAATTTATATAATTAATAAAAAATAATTCATTTTAAAATAAATACCCATATAAAACACTTAAGTCTATTGTTCTCAAGAAAGATCCTTAGTGCAAAAATATGTAACTATTCAAAAGAAGATAATGTATTATACTTCTTCTTTTCCCCAATGACAGTTAACATGATGTTTTGCCATTTAGTAATGAGAAACAAGACTGAACAGATCCAAATATAATTCTTGAAATGGAACCTCAAACTAGTATTCAATCAGCTTTGTCTCCAGATACTTTGAAATGATCTCTTTTCATCCCCCCCTTGTCATATCTTTGGAGGAGGAACAGCAAACACATGAGTCCTGTCATGGGTATGTATTCTGAATATATTTTGCCTTTTGAGCTCAGTCTGTCAACTGTATTTGTTAGAAGACATCACAATTATATCCCTGTTATTCTGATTTCCTTGGTTGAAAATTCTTGCTGTTATTTTCTATTTAAAGAGTTGCCCTAAGATGTTTAAAATTTATGATATAAAAGCTATTTGGAAGCAATGTTTCTGATTTCAAAATAATAATGTTTTTGAGGGGAGGAAGTAATCTTCTATTAATAGGACTTGAAGTGTTGGCTTTTGAGATTTAGGGACTGATTAAAAGAACTGATAATCTTTAAACTATAGTTTACCTTGAAAATTTAAGCTTTTCTCAAATATTGCACTATTATTTGAAATTGGGATTACATTTTTCACTTGTCCAAAAGGCAATACTAAGATCTTTGACTGTAAATTTAGACAAGTTCATTACAATCCCTTATGGTAGTAGTAGTAGTAGGAGGAGGAGGAGGAGGAGGAGGAGGAGAGGAAGAGGAGGAGTGGTATTGATAGTGGTAGTGGTAGTAGTGGGAAGGTGCATGGAAGTGGGATTGAGAGTGGTAGTAGTAGGAATTAATTACTAATAACTATAACAATAATGTCTAACATTAAGTTTGAAAAAATAAAGCTTTCAAAGAACTTTACCTATATTATCTTATTTTGATCCTCACAAAATCAGTTGCTATTGTCATTCCCATTTTTCAGAAAACAGATTTATAGAAGTTAATCATTTACTCAGAATTATATAGGTATTAAATATCTTTCCTTCTAGATTTCAAGTTCCTTATATGTAGACATTATTTCCTACTTATCATAACCCTTTCAAATTAGCTTGATGTTTGGGAAATAGTTGGTACTAAATAAATGATACTGAATAAATAAGTTGAAACAATGGAATTCAGCATTTATAATGAATACATTGAATGCACTAAAGATCCCCAGTGAGTAATTATCCTTATAATTTTCAAAGACAGTCAACAAGTAATGTGAAAGATCATGATTGAGTTAAGAAATTTCCATTAATTCCTTTGTCATTCAAGAAATACTATAATAAAGATACTGCCTCTCACTCTTTTATTTAAAAAAAAGCATAATTGCTCATAATTAGCCAATCAGGTTTTTCTTAGTTTTGCTAAACTCTGTTTTAGGCACTGAGATGTCATGAATGAAGTGATTTCTACATCCAATAAGATTACATTCTGATGGGCAAGATAGATAAATGTAAATCATATAAAAGTTAATAAATTTATATATAAATAATATATCAATGTCTATAAAGATCCATATAGTTATACAAATGTAGTTAAATATTTTGAGAGGGAGAGTTCTAGCTGTTAAGGAGAAAAGTATTCATGTAGAATGTATTGACTGAGGCATTGTTAAAAGAAGGATGGAGAATCTATAAGGTGGAAGCAAAGTGGAGTACATTCAAGGCTAGGAGGATAGTGAACTCAAAAGCATGGAAATGGAAGATGCAGTACTGAGAGTAGAGGAGAGAGAATCTTAGTTTGCTTGGGCCAAAGTAAGTGAAAGAAGAAGTAATGCTCAGTAAGACTAATAATAAGATTGTGGTCAGATTGTAAAGGGTTTTAGAAATGAAACACATTTATATTATATTTTAGAAGCAAAGGAAACCTTAAGAGCTCTTTAAGTAGGAGGCTTATATGATCAGTTGTGCTCAAGGAAAATGATTTGGCAGCAATCTTTAGAAGAGATCAGAGTGATTAGAAATCAATTAAGAGACTTTTACAGTAATCCAGGCCAATGATGATGAGGAGGAGTTAATAGAATGTGATAGAAGGTGGGTTAAAAGAAGAGGTAAAATATTAAAGTTATAGTGAAGGTAGCGATGACAGGATTTAACAACTGACTGACTGTTTAGGCAGGGGTTGGGAACCTCTGGCCAATGAGCCATTTAGTTCTGGTGTTGCCTGGGCAAACATCCACTATATAATTGATGATTTGGGATTGAAGCAAAGGGAAAAGATTAGAACCGACTAGATATATCTTAGAGTTATCTATCCAAATATCCAATAGTTTAACATATGGCGCCTGATGAGGTTACCAAGAGAGAAACTATGGAGAGAAAAGGACTCAGCCGAGAAACATAAAACACCTTGCAATTAAGGGGTTTAATGTTAATAATGAGCTAGAAATAGATAGTGAGAAATGATCAGAAGATTGGGGGGGGAAGTATCATGAAAACTGGTAGAAAATATCTATAAAACAATTTTAATCATAAACATCAAAATAAAGCAGATTAATCAAGAAGGATTAAGAGTAAGCAAAAACCATCAGTCAGGAGATTATGAAATACTTTTTAACATTGTAAAGAGCAAATTTACCTTAAAGATGATGTAGAAAACTAAAATACAAAGCATAGAGGAGTATGTGAAAGAAGAAATAGAAGTTACAAGTATGGTCAACATTTTCAAGGAGTTTGGATGAGAAAAAGACAGATATTGTAAAAAACAGCCGGAGATAATAGGATGATCTAGTGATATATCTATGTATTTGTGTGATTGTGAGTATGTATAATCAAAATGATGGAGATGTTGGCATGATTGAAGATTAGGGAAAGAACAGGTTGATACAAAGAGGTTAATGATTTGAGAAATAGTAAGGATATTTAAGGATGAAACCCCCTGAAGAAGACTGGAAGAGATCCAAACAAATGAATCTGTAGAGGGGATTGTCTTGGTTTGAAGACTTGGTCAGTGACTGGGAATAAAGGAGAAAAGGAGGGAATAATGTTGGGAGATGTTCCAAATGATGTATAATAGAGAAAAGGTAGCTCATATTAAATGACCTCAATTTTTTTCAGTAAAGAGGTGGATCATCAGCTAAGAAAGAATGGGGAGATTATGTTTGTGAAGATTTTAGAGAGGACATGATGATTTAGAATACTCTTGGTTGGTGAGAAAGGGAATCAATTGGGGAGAAATAAAAGGACTGTCTTTTTACTATGAGAAAAGAATCGGGGTTGGATACCAATAATTTGTAATGCATACAGCCATTACAGTTGTGAAATTTGCCCAGCTTTGTAGAGTAGGCCTTGGGTAGGAGCAGGGGAAGTTAATAGTGGAGGTGATTCAGGGTTGAGACCTAATAAGAAAAGGTCTATGATCAAACAGGAAAAGGGTTTCTAGAGCAAAAAACAATACAGAGTTAAATTATTAAACTATTAGATAAAAGTACTTCAAAATAGAGAGAATGAAATCAAAAGAGGGGTAATGACTTGAGAAAATATTTAGGCATGTAAGGTGTGAGGAATCTCAATCAGGGTGAATAACAAGTTAGCAAGAGTGACACATAGTAGATGGAATGATAGAAGGTTATTATCAGATAGGAAAATTTCAGAGATTTTTAATTGGGGGGTGAGAGTACTTGCCAGAAACGGTGATTTCTTGTGTGTGTGTGACCAGTCATTTCTATGTGTGGCTATGGTACAATAAAAAATTAGTATATCATGGGATGTAAGGAGGTTAAGTAAATCAAAAGATAATATCTCTATCTTTTTATATATCCCTATTTAGCTAGTAGATTTTTCTGTCATTAGATATAAAATTAATTTCAATATATTGATTGAATTTTTGGTATTTATTCTTCGTTCTTGAAGAAGATCATGGTATCAGAGAGGTGATGCCAAGTCATGCAAATGAACTGAATTTAGCTGAGGGAGTGCTGTATTAAGTCACCAGTCTTATTTTCTCCTCCAGAGCCATCTAGGTTCAGTGTCTATGGATTCTGACTTCTGGAGCATATACTTCAATCAACTTACTAATTCAAGATGGAAAACAGTACAATAAATAAGAGAGAAATTCAGTTGAGTTGGAAGATTAATTCCATCTCCTAGTTTCGTACAAACCATCATGCAGCTTCTTATAGTATGTAATTATCTTGCTAACTAGACATCCTGGGCTAATTCAGTTCTGCAGTGATTATACTGTCAATGCTTGGTCAATCTTTGAAAGTAATTATTTTTAAATTTTTTAAAATTATTTAAGGTTTATGTATTGGTTGAAGATACACAAATTCTGCCCCACTTGCAAGTCTGAATTATAGTAGTATGATAAAATGAAAAGAACACTGAACTTAGAGTCAGAAAATTTGAATTTGGCCCCTGATCATGATGTTTAATCTCTGAATGCTATTGAGGAAATAGGTTAATCTCTTTACATCTCAATTTCTTCATGTAAATGGATGTGAAATCTTTATATTCCCTATAACCAAAAATAAATTGTTTTGTAAATTATAATTATAGAAATATTGTTATTATTATAAATTATAATTATAGAAATATTATTACTATAACAATTATTATATTTCCATGGAGAAGAAAAAGAAAGGACTCTAATATATCATAATTATGATGAAGTCATATCAAAACAGTTCCCTTCCTATTATAGCTAGCATTAGATAGATAGATAGATAGATAGATAGATAGATAGATAGACAGACAGATCGATAGAAAGATGATAGATAGATGCACTTAAATATATGTATATATATAAAACATATGTAGATGTAATTATAATTTTCTTTTTTATTTCAACACATTTCAAATAATGTACCTAATATTGCTAATTAAAAAAAGAATCACAGTTCAGTAAAACAAATTAACATATTGGCAACGTTGCACAATGAATGTCTGGCAGTCTACTTATTGGCCACCACCTCACCACCAAAAGTAGGAAGTCATGCTTCATTGCCAATTGTTGAAAGTAAAATTTTGTCACTACATTGCTCATAGCACTTCATATTGTAATATCTCTCTAAGATTCTCTAAATTCTCCATATTTATCATTCCTTGAGGCACAATGAGATGAATTTACAACTATGAACTACAATTAGTTCATTCATTTGCCTGTACCACTTTTCCCCAATTCTTTAATAATACAAAAATGCTGCTATAAATATTTCTATAAATACATTTTCTCTCTGTGTTATCAACCTCTCTGGATATATGTGCATGCAGTAATAGTATTGCTGAGTCAAATGGCATATATCCTTAAGTGACATTGCCAATATAGTTGAGATAATATTTTAAACATCATAATTACCCATCATAAACATTTTGAAGGCTGATTTGATGACTCACTGAATTTCTCTATAGGTTTTGGTGTTATGAAGAAAATCTACAAGGTCCCTTTGATCAAAATTTTTGCATAGTATCTTGATTCCTTTGAAAGAACTCCAGACATAAAGATATTAGAAATCACCTAAATTAAATTTCACACTTTACAAATAGGAAAACAGACAAACATTTGAAAGGTTAGCCAGATCCATTGGATAATAAGTAACAGAAATAGAATTTTAATTGTGATTTCTACAAATGCTTGCCACTGAACTATTCTGCCTCTCTGGCCTTTCTAGAGATTGGAAACTTCTGACTCAGGAGCTTCCCTCTGTGTTGTCACACAGCATATCACAAAAGGCTTAATGGTCAGAGTGCTAGGTCAGGAGTCAAGAAAATCTGAGTTCGGCCTCAGCTACTTACTCTGTAGTCCTGGGCATTTAATCTCTGTTTGCATTAACCCATTGGAGAAGGAAGTGGCAAACCACTAATGTCTTTACCAAGAAAATCCCATGGTCACTTAAATGTCCACAATTATGAAGATTTGGATATGACTAAACAGATGAACAATGATAGCAACACCATCATTTCTTCAGAGAGCAATTATAAAATAGTATTTAACGAATTTTAAAGAAAAAGTTATGAGTCCATATAATGGTTTTTAAAAATGCAATGTGCAGGTAGAGATAGAATGAATAAGAATGGAAGTAATTGTATAACTTGTTCACAAAGGTATTTGAAGATCATTAATTACTGGGGATGTAATTATCATTTTATGTTACCAAGTAATTCAACTTCCTGCATACAAAATTTTAGCTTAAATAGAAAGATTATCCTATATACTCCACCTACACTCTCAGGGCTCTGCAATACAAATATGGAATCTTTCTGGTGCTTTGACTAATGTTGGCAATTGAGGTCTTTTGCTATTTTATGCCACATTGAACATGTTGTATAAAATTACTTATGGTTTTACAAATTTTAAATGTTCCTGAGAACAGTTTTATAAAATTGGTGACAAGAGAATTAAAAATATTCAGGGTCTTCAAATACCAGGAAATATTTTATCAACTTACAACTGTATATTTTGGTGGAAGTTTTACCTAAAGGAATTAAGTCAGAACAGCAGCTATTAAATGTTTCAAACACATGACCAAAGATTAATTTAGGCTAAAATTGAAGGTGCTTTATCCCCTAATCTGGTTTTATGGACTTGCCTCACATAATGGGTAGTTCTAAAGGAGAAATTAGGCTTGTATTTAGAGAATGGAAATCTAAAGGGTTTGCCTGTAGATTTCATTTCCTAATGCCATACTAAACTGGACAAATAAAATCCCAAATCTCAGCCCAAGCTGAGAAATTTATTTTATGCAACAGGAAAGGACTATAATCTTTCAAAGAAATAAACCCTAGAATTACACACTGCCACTTAAAATTCTAAATGTTAATTTATAACCACTCTCAATTAAACCACTACTGATTTGAATAGTTTATTCAAAGGTAATATACCCATCACATTCTGCTTTGAAAGTTAATGATACTTCAAGCTTTTCCCTAACCATGTGTACTTATCTTCACATTTTGAGAAATAGAAGTAAAATGGTGGTCAAAATGAAATTACAGATTTGAACAATTGAAGAAGTTTTTCTTAAGCAGTTATCATTTATCAGGTGTCATGCCAAGCCCTGAGGTTAGAAAAAATAAAACAAATATGAAAAGAATCTCTACTGGGAAGGAATTAGATGTATATTCAAATCAATTCAATTCAATAAGCATTTATCAGGCTCCTGTTATATGCCAGGCAATCTGCTAAACTTTGAGGATACAAATAAGAAAAAGGGAAAAAAATTACTACCCTCAAGGAATTTGCAGTCTAATGTAGAAATAACCTCAAAAGTAAGCTGGGAAGAGGGTAGTGACAGGGCAAGTAGGGAACCAGGCATGGGAATATGATATGAAATTGCAACAAAGCAGAATTGCTAATGAAAAAAGGAAATTTACCTCTCTATTATATATGCATATAAATAAATGCAGAGGAATTTTTGCTATGTGTGGTATGAGCTAAAATTTTGGGTTGAGGGCTTTAAGAAAGATTTTTGTTTTCATAGGAGGTAGCATTTGAGATAAGCCTTGAACAGTCTGAGAGATTCCAGGGGGATTTGAAGAGAAAATATTGCAAGCATGAGAAGGAAACTGAAGAAAGGTCAAGCGATGAAAAGTGAAATAGTGTATTCAGAAAAGACCAATGAGGCCAGTTAGATTAGAAGGCAGAGGGTGTAAGGAATTAAACCAAGAAAAACTGATTGGGTTCATATTAGCAAAAAAAAAAACTATATAGAACATTTGAATTTTATCTTAATGTAAGTTTTGTTGTCATTCCCTTGTTATTAGTCATATCACTTCCCTGTTCTAAGTCAATAGGGAACTAAGAAACTTTCTTATGCAGTCAAACCCATGCTTCAGGAAAAATGATTTTTTGATTGTATGGAGAATAGATTGTAGGGGATAGAAACTTGAAGTAAGGAGACTAAAAGGTATTTTAGTAGAACAGAAAAAAAATGTCATAAGGGACTGAGGGGATAATGACCACCCTATAAGAGGAGAAAGGGTATATAGATTTCAGATTAATTTGTAGAGTTCACCAGTGAAACCATGAGCTTTCCAAGAAAGAAAATGACTAAGAAGAAGGTCAACAGAATGAATAATTATTGGGTTGGACATAAATAAGGATTCCAAAAAGAAAATTTAGTCAGAAAATTAGAATAATGAGGAGGAAAGAGTTTCCTGAAAACTAAGAAAAAGAGGTATTGGTCAATATAGAATGGTTAAGAAACATGAGTTTTAAGAAAAATGCATTGATTTTGACAATTAAGGGATCAATAGTGATGATGCTGAGACTGAAGTCAAGTGGTGACACTGGAACCAAATAGTAAAAGGGTGAGAAGTTAGTAAGTGGGGAAGAAGTAGAAGTAGAGAGAACTTCTATCACTTTGACTGTGAAAAGAAGGAAAAACATAAGATGGTGGTCACAGAGATACTTTATTGTATCTGCATGGAGAATGAACTGGAGTAGACAGAAACTTGAGAGGCAAGAAATTCAAAATAACAGATATAGCAATTAAATAAAAAGGTGACAAGAAGCATATATAGATGATCTAAGGTGATGTTAAAGTCAAGGAAAGAATTTTTAAAAATGAAAGATTTAGAAAAAAATTTAGGTAGCAGTAAATGGACAAGTGATCAACAAGACATCAAGGATGGGGATGAAAAGAGTGAGAAAATGAAGAGTGAAGGAGATGGGATCTGGGCTACAAGTAGAGTTGGTGTTTCTGTGGCCCTTTTTACATGTAAGATTTTACACATAATATTTATATTTATTTACATGTTATATTTTTACATGTAATATTTATTGCATTTCTGCATTGATTGTGATATTTGGAAGTTATAGTACATGTGTAGTTGCCATGTACTGCAGAGAAAAAAAGATATATTCCTTTCAATCACTAATAAATTTTCTCAAGAGATCTATCATATGTTGTTTTCCAAAATTCTATTCACCTTAACTTTGTTTTTGTTTATTTATGTCATTATGAGAGAGAGGGAAGTTAAGGTTCTCCATTATTATGATTTTACTGTCTCTGTCTTCCTGTAATTCATTTAGTTTCTCCCTTAAGAATATGGATGCAATACCAGTTGGTGCATATATATTTAATAAGGATATTTATTCACTCTCTATAGTAAATTTTAAGAAGATGTAAGATGCCTATTTTTGCTTTTGCTTTGTCTGAAATTAGAATTTGCTACCCCTGCTTTCTTTACATCCACTGAAGCATAATATATTCTGCTCCAGTCTTTTACCTTTATACTATATGTATTTCTTTGCTTCAAATGTGTTTCTTGTAAACAACATTTTTTATAATTCTAGCTTTTTACCCACTTTGCTATCTACTTTCATTTTATGGGAGAGTTCATCCCATTCACATTTATAGTTATGCTAACTAATTCTGTTTTTCCCTCCACACTATCAACTACTTTTTATACTTTTCTCTTTCCTTTCCCCTTATCCCTCCTCATCAATGTTTTCTTTTGACTGCTGCCTCTATAATGCCTTTATCTTTCCTTCTCTCATTACCCTTTAACTTTTCTTTTTAACTTTACTTTTACTTTTGCCCTCCTTTTTATTACTATCTTCTTCCCCTTTCTCTCTCTTCCCCTCCCCACTTCCCTATTGGATAGAATAAATTATTGGGAATGTATGTTATTCTATCTTTGGGTCAAAGAAGTTAACAGTAAGATTTACTGAATGTTCAAACCTTTTCTTCTTTACCTCTTCTGGAACAGGTTATTGTGCCTCTTCATGTAGTGATATTTATCCTCTAATGCCTAGTCTTCTCATATAATCCTTTTCATGTCTTGATTGTTTTAACCCTGCCTTTTACCCTGTATCCACAACCCCTCTGTCAATATATGCCCCTTATATCTGTCCTGATATGGGTGATTGACTAATTTATAAGTAGCATCACTTTATACCCACAGCTTCTGTTCAAGTACAATCCCCTCATCTGTCTCGAGATCCATAATCACCAAATTACAATCAATTTATACCATAGCCTCTTTTCCAAGTACCCTCTATAGAAATAAAATCTTCATGTGCTAAAGTATATTGCAAAAATCACTTTGTGATCCATTTACATCTTCTCCTTCTAAGTACATTCTTAACTAAATGTATCAAGTAATGCAAAATCACTTAATAATCTATTTATATCCAGATCCTAAAAGTACATTACCTCCCTCACTCCCTCTAGTATAATGCCTATACTAGCTTAGATTATTAAATTAAGCAAGATAATTTAATGATCTATTTATGTCCAGACCCTCCAAATACACTCTCTTCCTTTGTCCCAAAAGAAAAACAATTTCATAAGAAAAATCACTTCATGATCCATTTATACCTATACTCTCTAAATATAATCCCTCCAAATATATACAACCCTCATGAGTTAAAATATTGTCTAAAGCATCACCACTTTCCTGGTCAATCTATACCCATACCTTCTCTATAAGTGTGTTTCTTTAACTATCCTAAGAGATATACAATTCTTGGGAGTTACAATTATTGTCTCCCGTGTAGGGAAGCATCCAGTTTAATATTATTGACTAGCAGTTTTTTTTTTCCTCTCAGTTTACCTTTTCATGTATCTCTTGTATTTGAAGATCACATTTTCTAATCAGTTCTAGTCTTTCAGAAAAATTTGAACCTCCTCTTTCATTGAAGTCCAACTTTTCTCCTGAAAGAATATGATGAATTTTGCAGAGTAGTTGATTCTTTGTTATAATCCATATCCAATATGTAATATCATATTCCAGAGCTTCTGATCATTTAATGTTGAAGTTGATAAGCCTGTATGGGTTCTAACTATAGTTCCAAGCTTTTTGCTTGATTGCTTTCAGGATTTTCTCCTTTTGCTGAGAATTCTAAAATTTGACTACAGTGTTCCTTGGAGTTTTTAATTCTAGGAACTCTCTATCTGAAGGTGATTAATAGATTTTTTCAAGAACTATTTTAGCTTCTTGTTTTATATTAGAGCAGTATTCCATGATGATTTCCTACATTATATTTTCCAGGGTCTTTTTCTGATATTGGCTTACAGGTAGATCAATAATTCATAAATTATCTATTCTGGATCTATTTCTAGGTTGTTTGCTTTTCCTAAAAAGATACTTTACATTTTCTTCATTTTTTTTTACCCTTTTCATTTTGTTTGATTAAATCTTGGTGTCTCATGGAGTCATTTGTTTATATCTGTCCAATTCTAATTTTTAGTTTTATTTACTTCAGGTAGCTTTTATGTCTCCTTTTGCATTTGATTAATTTTACTTTTTTGCTGAGTTGCATTCCCTTTCCAATTGGTTGATTTTTATTTTAATGGAGTTGATTTTGTCAGTTAATTTTTCTTAGTTCTCTTACATGGCTCTTATTTATTTTTTCCATTTCTCTTTTTTTCCTTTTTGAGCTGTTCTGAGAGGTTTTGGATTTGAGAACAATTCATAAACTTCTTTGGGGCTTCATTTGTAGGAAATTTTTCACTGCTTTCCTCTTCTGAGATGGCATTTTTATCATCCCTATCAGAATAGTAGCTTTCTATGGTTAGTGTTCTCTTTGTTTTTTTTACTCATTTTAATATTTGAGCTTTGCTCCTGGGATATTGGAAGTATGGTCGCAAGTATGTTGTACTGGATCTGGTGATCTGGTTCTACTTATCACTTGCCAGGATGTTTCCTATGTGGAGATTTATTTCCTCTTTTACACCAAGGCATAACCTATGCAGCAGTTTCTACCCAACCAGTCCTGTCCATTATATCAGCATTCCCAGTACTTGGACTTTGTCTTCTGATCTGGGGTGAGACCTGCACTGCTGGTCTGCTGTCATTTTGACTTGCTGAGTCTGGACCTGTGCTGTGCCTCTCATTGATTTTTCCATTCTCCTGTCTTTACTGGGCTATACTTTCCCTTTACCTAGAAGAAACAGACATTTATTAATATTCCCCAATTTTTTCTATTTCACTCTTTTTTTTGGTAGATTCTGTAGCTTAAATTCTACATAGAGACTTCATTTAAAGTTGTTTCTAGAAAAACTGAGAGCTTCCTAATTTCATGTCATCATTTTGACTGCCCCAGAAGTCTTGCTATTTCCAAAAAAAAAGGATTCCCTTTTCCTCAGGAACTGACAACAAAGAGACCCATTATATGAATACATATTTTTACTGGGGTCCCTGTGATGAATTTAAAGATATCTTGGATACAAGTTTCAGGGGACACAAATAGGTCAAGATTTTCATAGAGAGTGATTCAAATCATGAGATTATAAAAATTTCAAAAATTAGAAGTATTCTCAATAAAAATAATATTGTTTAATTGATATCATAAAAGCATACAGCTGAGAGAATATAATTGTTCAAAGAAGATAAAAATGTACTTGTTGTCCAGGTTAAGTGTCCAAGTGTTGAGGTGTGTGGGATTCAACTAACCAGGATCATGATTAAAACCTGCTAATTCGGTAAGGAGAAATGAGATTAAGACAGGTTTGTTTATATGCCTTTAGAGTTAACTCTAGAATAGAAAAGATGTACAAGTTAGTGCTATTTTGAAGTGGCCAAAGAATACTAAAGTTTCTAAAGCATTCCTTGTTTATTCTAAACCTTTCAGTATGTATATTATTCCAGTTAACCTGATGTGGTTTATATTCTAATAAGTGACATGTTTTTAAAAGTAAAGCAATGAGCAGTATGAGGGGCAAGTTTTAAGATAATGTATGATTTACTATATTGCCAGAGACATCTAGTATCTATAAATGAGTTGATAAGAGTACTGCTCATATTTATTTTATTTTTCTAGTTAGGAATTGGAGGGCATTAATACTTGAGAGACTAGGAAAGATTTCATAAAGAAGATGGTCCTTCATGTGTGTCTTTAAGAAACAGGGATTCTGTGGTATGAGGCAGAGGTGAGGAGAGAGCAAATTCCACATATAAAACAAAGGCAATGAAAAAACCACGAACTTGGAAGATGGAGTACTGTGTGTGAGGCATGTAAGTGATGCTAATGTGATGGAACTATGTAGAGTATGGGAAGAGGAATAGTGTATAATATAGCTAAAATATGTTAAGACCAGGTTGCAGTGAGTTTTTTAAAAAGTCAGATAAATTTATATTTGATCCTGAAGGAAATACGAAGTCACTCTATAGTTTATTAAATGGAAGAATTGTACTTAAGGAAAATTATTTTGGCAACTGTATGAGGGCTATGTAGTAATGCAAAGGATAGGGATGCAAAAGATGCCATGGATTTAGGTTTAAAGATTTGCTCAGTGAGTGGAGATCAATCAGATATAGTTTTGAGTGGACTGAAATTCTTTGAGAGTCAACAAGGGCAACTACACTCAAGAAAGCATATACATATACATTTTAGATATCCATGTTATTAAGAGTCAAAGAATTTGATTTGAATTTCTAGCTAGGCCACTTCTTTATCAAAATAACCCTAGAGTATATTATTTTATTTCTCTTAGATTCAATTTCCTCATCCATAATAAATAGGAGGGGATAAAATTTGTATATTAGTATTTGGGATATTGTGAAAGTCCTGCAAATAGTAAAGCACTAAATAAAATGTAAAATAGTAATGATATTTCCTCCAAATCTTTTAATTCAAAGCTAAGTTATATCTTGAGTTTCTGTTTGAATGCTGTGTTTGAATATGCAACAAATCAAGGCTTGGACTCTTTGAGGGTCAGAACTAGAAACAAATATAAATAGGAAATGTATAGGAGGGCATTCACACAATGAACAGTAAAAATGCAATATTTACAAATCAAATGACTTGTGAAAACAGTCCAGTGAAAATACTAATTCCCCAAAGGATTCCATGCACCAACCCTTGGACCCCAGGTGAGTTGGGTTTTATTCTATTTTTTCTGAAACCTAGTTTCTTCATATATAAAATGAAGAGGATAAGAGCTGTACCACCTACCTCAAAGGAAATAAAAAAGGAATAATAAAGGCAATTGTATATAGTTTAAAGCCTTAAATAAATGAAAGACTTTATGACGGATAGTGTATATGTCATTTATATTTTTATTTATTTATTTTCCAGTTTCTTGGAAAGATCATTTCCAGCATTCACTTTTTTTAAGATTTCAAATTCCACATTTTTCTCCCTCCCCCCTTAAATCTTCCCTTACCTTGTGTAATTTAATATGGGTTATAAATGTGTAAATATCTTAAACATATTTCCATGTTATGAAAAGAAGTGATGTTGTGAAAGAAGAATCAGGATCAAAGGGAAAAAACATGAGGGGAAAAATAAGACACAACAAATTTTAAAAATTGAAAATAATATACTCTTGTCTGCTTTCAAACTTCATAATTCGTTCTCTAAATGTAGATGGTATGTTAGAATTGTCTTTGCATTTTTATTATCCTCTGGTATAGTTCCAAGTTACTTTGCTGAATAGGTGGATAAGTTCACAATGCATTAATGAGCTAGTTTTCCCATATCCTCTCCTACACTGATCATTTTCCTTTTTTGTCATATTGTCCAATGTGATAGGTATGAGCTTATACCTCAGAACTGATAAAACTTTGATTCTGCCACTAGAACATAGCAAGACAGTATTCCTTCTATTCTATCCTCTAAATAAAGTCCATTCTTAAAGTGAGAAGTTCCAAAAAAGTCACAGTACTTGGTTCCCCAATTTCTCTTTCCTCAGTCACTGTTTTATAGGAACTGAAGCTGGGAATCAGCCTTATCTATAAGCAGAATTTTGTTTTCATGGCTTTTTTTTTCACTGCTTGATCTAAACCAACATCTTCCAGGAGGAAAATACTAACAAAATTAGACATGCACCTTATACACATGCATTACATATCAGCACAACACCATCATGACTTTAGTAGCATTGAGAGAGTGGTGGCATTCCAAGTACTCTGGCTCCCACCTCTCATGCTAGTCCTTTTGCTTTTACAAGAAGAACACATTCCGTGTTCTCAACCACCAGAAATATTCCCTCTCCTTCCATGTGCTATTAATTAATTCAATTTCCGAAGAATTTTCCTCTTCAAACATGACGCTCCTGGTTACCTCTTGAAACCTGTAAATATCTCCTGCATAATTTCATTTAATTATTTCCCTTTTAGATGGGAGCATATCAGTTAGTGAATTGGATTTGTGGTGAGGAAGACCTAGGTTTCTAGTCTGCCTCAGATATCCTGTGTGACCCTGAGTCATACTTATCCTCCAGGGAGATTTGGGACTTATGAAATAAAGGTGGAAGTTGAACTTATCACTTTCATCACTAAACTTTTAATCCTATAATACTTTCCAGCTGGTTCTATAATAGTGAGAAGCAGGCAGGGAATCTTGCTTTGCAAATGATACCACCTGCTTTACTTCATCTTAGCCCTACAGCATCCCAGTCTCCTGACACATAGTTATTGAGTCCTTTCACTTCCTATATCAAACAGTGTAGTTGGCAAGGCTGTTGTTTTTTTGATTTTTTTCCCTAGGCAAACACAGCTCAGCAGCAAATGCAAATAAAAACCAAGCATTTCCCTACAACAGCTGTATATGGCTGACATGTGTTCTCTCCCATTTTGAATATCTTTTCACTCTAAGCAGGAGGGGAAAAAGCAGTGGGGGGAGGGTACATAAAAATGTCAAAATTCAGCAAGATGGCTATTGCCCTGAATTTTCTTTTTAAATATTTTTCATTTAATTTTATTTTTCAATTAACAAGCATGTTATTTTCTCTTTCTCTCCCCTCAATTAAAAAAACAACCTAAAACCTTTTACAACAAATATGTATAGTCAACAAAAGCAGAATCCTTCATTTTCCATGACTATAAATATATATTTAATTTTGTGACTTGATTCTATCTCCTCTCTATCAGGAGATAAATAGGTGACAAAATGGGGTGACAATTCATTAAATATGTATAGATGCATATATGTATATACAGGAATCCATGCATGATTTTCTCCTTTGTTCTGCCACTCTGTATTATATGTGATCTTTTCCTGAACTACAAAATATCATAGTGAGAATTTTAGACTGGCTGATCTTTAAAGTCCTTTCTAGTTATAGTCTAATACCTTTCTTCTCTCATATTTTCTTTTGGAGCCTCACAAATACTGAGCTAGCTTAGGCAATGCATGTGTTAACTTCATTATTGGTGTGTGCCTACCTGGAAAAGACACTGACAAGGTAAGAGAACTTGTCCACAGTACTCAAAACTTCTCTGTTTACTGTTATCAATGGTTCCACATATGGATTGTGTGCTGGTTGATGGAATACCTGTGTTTTCTTGCGATTAAGTGTTAGACTAACATTATCAGAAGTAGCAGAGAATCTATCCATACATTGTTGCATCTCAGCTTCAGAGACTGCATTGAATACACAATCATCTTCAAATAGATGCATCAATACTCCCTCCACTTTCAGTCATGGCCTGTAGCCTTTTCAAGTTGAAGAATTTTCCATCAGTGTGGTAGCTGACCTTGATATCATGTTCGTCCTCAGTGAAGGTGTTTGATAACATGCCTGAAAACATCATGCTATACAGTGCAAGAGCAAGGACACATTCTTTTTTCACTCCATTGGTGACTGGGAAATCTTGAGGGTATTATTTGGAAAAAAATGGAGGTATTTGCCCCAAAGAAATGAAGAATTAAGGGGTATATTGCATAGGCCTTTGTGGTAGAGAAATTAGACTTTTCTGCTCAGACATAAAAGATGGAATTAGAAGAAATGATTTTTAAGCTATAAATGATTTTAAGTAAATTTAGGTATGATGTAAAGAAAATGTTCAAACTTACTAAATGTCAAAACTGACCAAAAGAAAAATAAACTGCCTCAAAAATAATTGATTTCCTTTTTTTGGAGGTCTTTAAAGACATCATAGATGACCATCAAGCATGGTGACTATAAGGACAGTTTTTGTTCAAATACAGTGTGTAGTAAATGACCTCTGAGATACTTTCCTAATGTGAAGTTTTATGAATCTATAATTCTGTAATTCTCTTTTATCCAAGCATAAAGTATATGGGAGCAAAGCATATGGAAAATGGCCAGAGGGAGATTTTCTTTTCTGAGTCTGAGAGCACTCATAACTTAGCTCTAACATCCTGTAGCAAAGGAAAAAGTAAAACATGCATTGCACCATATTGCTCTTCTGATCAAAAGTCTCTCTCTAGTCCTTCCTTATTGACTCTCAGATTAAATTTTAACTCCTTTTTTAATTATTTAAAGTCCTTTGCATTCTAACTCCAATATACCTTTTCACACTGTTCTTCTCTTTCCTTATATTTCAACTATTTGGGTCTAACTGCTCATTCCTGAATCTAATTTTCTTGTTCCCATATCTGTCCTTTTTTGTAGCCTGTGTTCCATGACAGGATATCCTCCCTCATTACTTCTCCCTCAAAGAATTTGAAGTTTACTTCAAGACTAATTTCAAGGGTCAATTCCTCTTGAAAACCTTTCTGGATACGCATAGTTCCCAGTGTTATTTTTTCTCATGTTTGTTATGTTAATTTATCTGTTTTCACATATTATCCACCAGGAAAATTTGGGTTCCATAAAGGCTAGGACTTCTGTAAGACAAACCATTTGACTGGAATTGAAATATGATTCTCCCTTAATCACAGTGGTCCATCCTGACTGGAAAAGACCAATATTAAGAGATTACATTTAAGTAATTAGGCTGGACATTCAGATCTTATTTGGTATGGCATCTGGGATGCTAGTTGCACACCTTGTTAATAGTTGATGATACTTATGTAAGTATCAAGCTTGGCATATTCACTGCCCCTAAAACTGTCTAGGTTTGGGGGAAGACTATGCAGAGCAGTAAGGTGATGAGACATTGCATTAGTTACAGGGAAATGGAGAACAGACATGGAACATATTACACAAGGGGGAGAAGTAACTTAGGAACTTGGAAAACTGATAAGCAATCTTGGGCTTTGCACATACATTTATATGTAGACTTGACCCTGCAGCCTTGAGTCCCAAGGTTGTGCAATAAAAAGTATATATCTCTCCAAGTTCCTCAGCATTTATTTCAACCCTCTGAATAAAGAACCTAGAAAGCAAAGAGAATGTTATTTGTTTGAAACATCCTGCTCTCCTCAATTAGGTAAGTATTTGCAGGATTTGTACACACTTCCATTTGGCCCAAGTTGGCAAGATTTGCCTTACATTACATCTTTATTTGCCAAACAATTTATCATGACAAAGAAGATAAAGAACTTGACTTGAATCTAGGAAGACTTGGGTTCAAGTCCCAGTTAAGATAAAAAAAAATTGTCAGTGTTGGTCCTGAAACAGTCACAGCCTCTCTCTGCCACAAGTAACTCCAAGACCATAAATTTCAGAGAAGGTGTTTACTTTCATCAGTAGATCAAGCTTCTTTACCTGAGACTTTGCTCTACTAATAAAATCAAAGGTCCAGATTCTGATTTTCTTCATTCATTCATCCTGTTTTATGTATCTTTTTGTCTTTTCTTGTTTTTCAGTCATGTCCAACTCTGTGAATTCATTTAGCAATTTGGGGGGAGTGGGGAAGGCAAAGAAACAAATAGTTTGCCATTTTCTTCTTCAAATCATTTTACAAATGAGGAAACAGAAGCAAACAGGTTGCCCAGGTTCCACAGTGAATAGGTGTCTGAGTCCAGATTTGAAGTCAGGAGAATGAGTTTTCATGTTTCCAGACCATTTTGTCTATCCTAACCACTATTCTAGCTCTATTCACTACATCATCTAGCTACCTAATTGTCTTTTCTGGTACCAGCAAAAGACTTTACACAATAAAGTGACTAAAAATTTTGAGGCTGTTAGAAATATGGATGATGTCATTTTATTTCTCTCATTTCACAGGTGAATTTGAAATTGAGATTGATTTAAAAGGTTGCCTGGGACCCTATGAAGCAATACTCTAAGCTAAACTATTTTTGGACCTTTAACAAGTAAATAATTCCTTATCCCTTTTCCATAGTTTTAGATATTGCCACTGAGAATTAGTCTCTGTTAATGGAGGAGCAGAGTGTAAGATGTGGGAAAAAGGATAGATTATAATGAAGTGTAGTCAAGAACCAGTTATCAAATATATCAACCAGGGTCAGTCAGAAAGAGAATCATCATTGAACACCTGAGAAAGTCACCATTGGTGAGAGGTGTGGAGCAAGAAGCAACATAGTCAAGGTTCAATAATTACAACAATGTAAGTGGTTCTTGTTCTGAGCTGCTTTGGATATTCTATCAAAATGGGGATTTGTTGACTTTTCAAACTATCTTAACCTGCATATCAAGGGTCCTCAAGTAAATCATAAGTAACTAAAATGAAAGGCCTTAAGATATCAGATAAAGAATACACAATGGGTTTGGGAGATGGGGAATAAAAATTGGAATTAAAAATGCTGGTTAAAATCCAGACTATACCATTTATCACAAAGTGAAACTGGGTCTTATTTTCATCTGTCAAAAATGTGGATTAGGGGAGGTAGTGCCCAGGTCATTTTTTATCTCTGAGAGATCATGTAAAGGGAGCAAACAAACCATTGGAATCAGACTATATGAATTTAAGCATTGTACTAACTAATTGATTTTGTTACTTTGGTCAAATTATTTTATTTATTATTATTTTACCTTTTTATGATAGGTTCCTTATCAATGAATTGGAATTAATAATGACTTCCTAAGTGGAAGAGAGGAACAAATACTTATTAAATGCCTGTCATGAACCAGGTACTTTGCTAAGAACTTTACTAATATTATTTTATTTAATCCAAGGTGCTTTTATTATCATATTTTACAGTTAAGGAAACTGAGGCAAACTGACTTTCTTTGAGGCACACAGCAAGTAAATGGCAGAGATAATTTTCCTGATTCCTGATGAAGCACTCTATAGCACTTCAGCTGCCCCTGAGGGCATTGGAGGAATGCTCTGGGCCTCAAATAAAATCCCACATACACATATATTAAGCAAAACACAAGCATCAAGTATCATTATTATTATTATTATTATTACTATTACACATATTAATATTACACATGTCCA
Organism: Macrotis lagotis; assembly: GCF_037893015.1. NCBI lineage: Eukaryota > Metazoa > Chordata > Mammalia > Peramelemorphia > Peramelidae > Macrotis > Macrotis lagotis. The sequence continues at coordinate 819,381,260 of NC_133658.1, read as the reverse complement.
GTACATGATGATGTTACAAAATATTACTGTGTCAGTTCAAAAATAGATCATTTGTTCACTAGAAGATCCCCCAAATGAAATATCTTTTTTAAAAATAGAAGAAATCATAAACCTATATCAAGTTTTATATAAAACATATTTGGGGTTAAGAAACTTTTATTTAAGCCCCCATCTTGCTGCTTATTATGATCTTGGGAAAGCCATTTATCTAGTCTGGTACTTTGTTTTCCCTTCTATCAACTAAAAGAAATGGAGTAAATGATTTCTAAAACTCTTTCGTGCTCCAATTATAAGATTTATTCTGTATTGATTTTGGAAACAAGATCTGGACATTGATACAATGATGGTGGTGATGGTGAAATTTTGCCTCCATAAATGGGCATTCATTTTCTATCTGATTACCTCTTGTGACAAGGATTGATTACTCCATGACATAACTTAGACGAGTACATGCACACATATGTAAATCATAGAACTTTAAAGTGATATAAGTCATATTAATATATATAATATATAAATTCATACTCACATTCCCTATGAGCTCAATACCTAATATTGTTATTCATAATAAGACAACTACTGTTATTATAGTTAGCAATTGAAAGGTCATCAGAAACAAATGTTTCCAGGAAAAGCAGATCACAAGGGAGACTTTGAGAGTCATGTGTCATCTGAAATCAAGGCTGTCTTAATGTGATCCCTAATCATCTGCTGTCCTACAATAAAGTTACTGGAAGCCTCATGAGCCATTAACTCCAGGGAAAAGCAACTTTGTTGGCAAGTAGGTTTCAACAGGTGTCATTAAGCAAAGGGCATGCAACTTTTGGGTGCCAGTTCTTTCTTAGTGGCAGGATGTCATTCCCAAGAAAGAGATCTGAGCTCTGTGATGACTGCCCCTCCGTAACCATATTCATCTGGCACTCAGAAATCTTCCAAAAAGAAACTAAGCAGCAGAGTGGGCACCATATTTGCCTAACAAATGGGTTTCATTAGAGGCAGCCAAGGAACCATCTGTAGATATCAAATGTTGCTAAGGATGGTTAGAGTATTGGACTGGAAAAGTCAACCTGCACAGAAATTTTGAGTAAAGAACTATGCTAAAGCATTGGCAATGACAATTATTATATTCATGTATGTATTTGTGTGGGTATGTTATAAACCATATATAAGCTATGCTACTAAAGTTCTAGCAACTATTGGCTTTGGAGCTGAAATTTCATGTAATCAAATGCTCTCATTTTTGCCATAGAGAGACTGAAAGCAAAAGAAGTTGTAATCTATTCAAGTTGATATAATTACATAAAGAACAACCAAGAGAAACATTCAAATACAAAAATCAAAGAGGTATATAGGGTGAGGAGTATGGTGTGCACATGCATACATATATACATGTAAAACACAATCATATATAAGATCATACAGACATCTGTGTAAATACGCATGCATATTTACACATATGTGCACATGCATAAGGATAAGAGAAAATGTGGGAATTAGACCTGTGGTTTCATTAACATTCTCAACTCCCTGATGAGGAAAATCTCTCTACCAATGTAGATCATTAATTTCTCTGCAATTTATTTAGATTCTTAGAGAATTCTCCGGAGCAGTGAGAAATTGAATAATTTGCCTAGGATTATACAGTCTTTATGTGTCTGAAATGGACTTGAACCCTGGACTTCTTGGCCTCAAGTTGACTTTCAAAGGATTTTTCAAATGTCTCACTATGTATAATATGTATGGATGTGTGTACGAATGTGTGCATGCACATACAGATACATACATACATGTGTAAATACTAAATGAACAGAGATATACTTTTTTCCCAGCACACACACATGTAATTTCACCTCTCCTACAAGTGAACCTCTAATTTCTGTCTAATTGTCTCTAGTGTTGAGGATTATTCAACTTCATTACCTTATGAGGTAACATTCATGTGAGTAAGTGCAAACACACATAACTTCACACATGCATTCTTACATACACATATAGAAAAAAGAGAATTTTAAAATGGCAGTTGACATTAGATGACTATCTAAAGATATATTCATAGTAATGTTTCATTTGATTGCAATACTCATTAATGTTGACACCTGTATGTATAATTATACTCATGCATTCCCATATGTATACATGCATGTATGCATGCATGTATGTATTATGAGGTTGGATTATAGGTAATTGTACTGATTTTTTCATTTGTGATTTTTGAATTCAGGCTCATTATTTTATAGCCATTGTTGCTTCCCTCAAATTGATGCTATTGCTGCTTTTGCTCAAAATCAGGTCTAAAGCACTTTAGAATTAAACACAGCCCAGAAGAGAAAATAGAGATGAGTATCTCAAAGGATCATTTTGCTTTAGAGTACTTCACTGATTCCCTAGCACATTTATTTTTTTATTCACTGTATAGTAAAGTCATGCCTATAGTTGAGAGAAGAGAAGTTATGTTGTTGGGGGTGGGGGTGGGGAGAGATGTAATCCTGTTTGCTTTTTTTCTTTCTTCTGCTAATAGATGTGAGTGTCAATCAAATAACAATTAAAACACACATAGAAAATGGTGCTAATTGTGGGGTAAGCTTTGACCTGGGTGGGTTCTTACCACTGTAGGCAATCTATTGGCCTTCTCTATTTATAAAAATAGTGGAAATATAATCTAATCTAGTGTTGTGAGCAAGGTCCTTTTCAAACCCAAAGTGCTTTAGAAATGTTTCCCAATAACAATATGTTATTAAATTCAGGAGCTTACTGGATGAGAAAACAATACACTGAATGTAAATTGATACAAAAATATAACAAATCATTTGGCTTATAGTAACTAAGTTCTTAAAATGAATAGATTTTTAAATTTGTTTCTAGTATGTGTGATCATTTTTTTCTTTTTTTCCTGAAAGTGCAAACATAACATGATAAATTTTAGGTTGAAGGAAATTTATTGTACTCATCTTATAGGTATGTCTATTATCTGTCATATTATGTAATCATCTATACTCAAATGAGGGACTTTGGACTAGAACAATTGTATCAAATGCAAATAAAAATAACTCCTGACTCATGCATATTGACCATCTAGTAAACACAATTTATAAAATCCTAATATGAACTTGACTAATCACATATATAGCTTTGGTAGTAAAAGACCATCCATTATGACTCATTTAGTCCCCCATCACATTCTTGTGAGTTAGGTGGGCTGACTATTATTGTCCTCAATTTATGGATAAGAATCTGGTCAGTTTTAAGAGCTAAAGGATTCAAGTTTCTTCTCTTCAAGACTTACATAAGTATAATGTAAGAAAATGTAACTTGAGGGTATATTTAATAACCATCTTGGTACAATAACAGAGTAGCGCATGCTATTTTTAAAAGAGAAAAATTTGGAGCCAAAATTATCTTGATAAGCTGGATGAATTGGCCAGATCAATTAAATAACTTCTGAGGTCACTTCAGGTCTAGACCTATGAACTACAATTCAATAAGGATAAATATAAATTCCTGTTAAAATGAAGAACTATGAGAGGACATTCCCAACCTATCCCCTCTTGAAGGTGGGAAATTTACATGTATTTCATTTTGCATGTGTTTCCAAAGTTTTCAATATATTAGTCAATTATACTGATGTTTTTATTCCTCTACAAAAATACTATTTGTTATATGAAATGGTTATCCTGGAATGGGAAGGTAAAGATAGTTGAAATAACTATAAGAAACAGAAGAAACAAACAACTGAATAGATAGACAATCCTGCACTTTGATTCCAAATATTGACTATGTTAAGACGAAGACTGTCTTTATTAAAATTAGCCATATAAGGCTAAGGATTAAATAAATTAACTTTTGTATAAAAAGGTCAGAAGGTTTAGAAGGACTGAAGCTCGTGATAATCTCTCAACTTTCAGTGTTTTTACTGATTCTCACTTATTCCTGGAACACTCTCCCTCCTATCTTTTCCTTTTAGTTTCTGTCCTCCTTCAAGACTGTGCTAGTTGCATTTTCTACAAAAAGTCTTTCCCCAGTCTTTAATACCCAATTTATCCTGCAGATATCTTATTCAGACTTAATTGGTTTTATGATGTTTCCCCTTTGAGGAAAGGAACTGTCCTTTGATTTTCTTTGCATCATGAGTGCTTAAATAGTAAAGGGGTCCCAGCAGATACTTAGTAAATAAATGCCAGTTGAGAGACTGATACTATAGCATACTTATTTTACTTTACCATAAATTTAAGACTTATAAAAATCCATGATTTTCTCCCCAATACTGGTGCTTCTATCACCAACAAAGATTAGTAGATGATCTTTGAGAGTTTCTATGTTTAATAAAAAAAATCACCATAAGTTTAACCTCATAGCAGGGTTCTCTGAATTTCCAGAGACTGGAAATAATACATAGAGTTCTCTAAAGGACTCGAGAGCAGAGAGATTCACTTAATTATTAAATTTCAGAGATGGGAAGGACCTTGGTGCTTATCCAGTCCAACCTATGCCTCCATAAGAATCATCTCTAAAATCTCCCTGACAAGTGTTCACCAGTAACCTCTTCCTAAAACAGCTCCAGGGAGGGAAAACGTAATATTCCTTTCTAATTTTTGGACAACTCTAATTATTAACATGTTCTGTTACCTTTTGATATTGACCTTCAATTTGCCTCTGTACATCTTAAGACTTGTCTAGTTTTGACATCTTTCAACAGGGAGAACAACTATACTCATTCTTCCATGTAAGAACATTTCAACACATGAATATCTATCATTTTACTTCCCCTTCTCCTTTTCCTTTCCTTCCTAAATATCTAAACAAAAACGTTTATTTTCTTCTAGCTAAACATTTTCAGTTCCTTCAACTGATCCTTATATGGAATGTACTCAATAACCTCAGTCCTCTCCAGACGGTCTGAATCTTATCAATGTCCTACCAAAATGATTATGCTCATACCAGAATATCATAATCTAGATTTGGTTCCAACATATTCTGTTCCTTATTACTAGAAAGTAGATTTCTCATCTTCATGAGTTTGAATCTAGTCTCAAACACTTACTACTTGTATGATCCCTCATAATTCACAACCTATTTGCCAGAAATAGGAAACCACTCCAGTATCTTTGCCAAGAAAATACTAAATTGGTAATGAAGAGTTGGACATTACTGAATAACATGGTTTTTCCTAATTCAACCCAAGACAACATTGGTAAATTTTGCTTACATTCTCATTGAAGGAAATCATGAATTTGTAGTAAATTAAGTCAGCATAGCTTTATATCCTAAATGATTTATGAATAGGAAGCAAGGATAGATTATGAGAGCAATCTGTGATTGGTGATTAGATCCATTTTGATTCTTTTATTGCTTTTATTGCTATGGCACTAATTTTTGAGTGAATCACTGAGAATAAGGCCAAGATTGTTCACTTCTCTGGTCTTTATATTATGTTTGTCTGCAGTGGCATTAAGACAGGGGATATTCAAATGGCTTGGATTCAACTGTTTGGTGCAAACAGCTTAAAGAAACTAATTATTACTATTTAAAATTCACTCAAGGTATTTGAAGTAGCATTTTTGTAGAGATTGAAAACAGCTCAAAATAAGATATGCAAGGAACCTGAATTGATAGGGCTCATTGGAAAAAACTTGAAAAAGCTTTTATCTAGAACTCTTCCCTTACACAGGGAAATTATCACTATGGACCATGAGATAGCTATATAGTTAGGACTTCAGCAAGCACAGTAGAAATACAGATGCACGAAATCACAGTTTTGAACAAATTTTCAGAGACAATCTAGGGAAAACCCTACTTGACTTTAATTCTATTTTCTTTTTGTATATATTTTGTGTTTTGTAAAATAATGTGAAATAATGTATTATTTGTTCAAGTGATAGTCTCCCAAATCATCCAATACTATTTATATCACAGCCTGCTATCTCTTGAACTCCTATGAGCCTCAGTTCTCCATCTGGAATTAGGATACCAAGTAATATACTAAGGAAATGTGCTCACTGAACATAAAGAATTATGAACAATTTGCTTAGAGTATTATCTGAAAGAGGTTTATTATTAAGTGGCTTACTCAGATACGAAGAACTGGATAGTAAGAGATCTAGGACTAGCATTAGAATTAAAGACAGCTTGGTGTAATAGAAAAAAAGCTGACCTTGCACCCAGGAAAACCATGTTTCAAGGCTCCTCTCTGTCACACACAGACTGTCTGACCCTTGAAAAATCAATTATACTCTTGGGGTTCTAGGCAAATTTCTTAGAATATAAGTTACAGAGAAGGTGCAGACCTGTTATATTCAATAGCAATTTGCAATCAGTCTCTGTCCATATCACCATGATGTAGTGGGTAAGCTCAAAGCTTGAAGAAAGGAAAACCTAGGGCTAAATCCAGATTCACACAATTTCTAGCTGTTTATTTCTGGATATGTGCTTTACCCTCTCTCATCTCATCTCTTCACCCTTTCTTCATCTGTAAAATTAAAATAATTAATATAATACTTACCAATATATGTTTGTTATGAAAATCAAATAAGATATGAAATGCCAAACTAAAAGATATTGATACTTGTTTTATTATTATTATTATTAGAATGAAGGATTCCTCATTCCTTCATTCCAGATTTGAACTCAGGTACTCCTGACTCCAGGGCAGGTGCTATATCCAATGCTCCACCTAGCTTCCCAGAGAAGGGCTTTCTTAAAGGAAGTTAAACTGATCAGATAAAAAAAAAAAAAAGGAAAAGTGACTCTGGTTTTAAGAAGATAATGCATCTTTTTTCTTTCTATTTATCCTTTCTTGCTTTCTAAAATGAAGATAACAATAACCACTTTAGTAGACCTGTGTTTTGTTAAGGGTAATCTCTTTGACCTAGCATTTCACCTTCAGACCTCATTTTCTTTTCAACTAAAAATGAGGGATTATTAAAAACAGTGATTTCTAAGCCTCTTTCTTTTTCTAAAATTCTGTTTTTTTGATTGGCAAACTATCAATCATATCTGGATCACACCCCCTCATTTCTAATTGTCAGAATTTTTGGCTTCTTTGAAAGGTTAACTCAGGTGCTACTTTCTCCTCTATAAAAACATTGAACTAGTTATACCTATATTTGTATGCATGTATGCATCTAGTTATTTGCATGATGTATTTATTCCCTTCCCACATCCCTCCTAGCACCCCACCAATACACACACATATACACAAATTTAGGATGTAAGGTATTTGATATTGGGGGTCAGTTTTTTTTCTTTTTCACATCCAATATTTAGCAGTGTTTGAACAAAGTAAACTTGCCAAGTGATTTGTGTACCCCTAACCCATTGAGGATTCAATGACAAAGAAACCCTACCCTCATTACTGGTTGTATAGGAGCCCTGACAATGTCTTTTGTAAAATATTTATAAATGTTTGTCAACAGGGCAATAATTTCAGAAAAGAAAACTTGTATTTTGAGTGGTATGTTTTAGTCAGGGCTCCTATACAACCAGTTCCCAATTTCTCCCTTTTTTTAAAAATTCAATCAGATAACTTAGTTGTTTAATTAACTTCACTTATTAGAGAAAAATCAAGAATTGTTCTCACTGGTTAGTAAAGGAAAAGAAAAACAATTCTATTATTTTACATATTTGCCTTCTGCTAAGTAGGTATGTGTTTTGTCTAGATATACTTATGGTTTCAAGTGTCTTTGGGGCTGCATTTTATTCAGTATAGCAATCAATCAACATTTATTAAGTGTCTAATATATGTCAGTCACTCTATTTGTTGGTGATATATAAAAATAGATAAAAACCAGTCCCTGACCTAAAGGAGCTTACAATCTGATGGCAGAGACAATATATAAACAAATATACAAAAGGCAAACTATAGACAGGATAAATAGGAAATACTTAGAAGAGGGAAAGGACTGGAAATATGATGATTTTTGGATTCCTGTAGAAAAGGGAATTTTAGTTAGCATATAAAGCAGAGAGATCAGTAGCTAGAGTAAAGTGAGAGCAGTTGAGAGACAGGGAATAGCAACCAGAAATTAAGCTCATTTTTGTCTTTATTTGGATTCAAATCTATAAAGTGATGATCCAGTCATACAACTGATACATTTACATCGACGATTCTCAAAGCTGGACCATGGCACAGTAACTTCTGTTAAATATATGTTGAGATTTTGGATTTTAAGTTTATAAGGATAGAATACAATTTATAAATAATTCCAGTTAATATAAATTTTACTTATTCAGTATAAATAATATATTTAGTGCATAGTATTTGCAATGAAAGCAATACTTGACTGTTATAGGCAGGAATAGCTTCAAAGCTGGTCAAAACTTTGACTCAATGAAAAAATAATGACTCTTAATGAAAGGAAACTGAATATCTAATATACCAGCTGTCCCAGTGGTTTTCCAACTTAGAAGGTTTGAGCTCTGTGATTCCTCATGGCAAAAAATTCTGTCTCATTACAAGAGAAAATAGAAGAGAAAGAAGAAAGGAAGATATTTATTAAGAAATCTACTTTTTACCAGACATGGCGCTAAGAACTGAAAATATTTCTGAAATTGAAAGTATGACTATCAATTTGGGAAGGGCTGAAAATATGAATATTATGGAGTACTATTATTCTATGAGAAACCATGAATGGTCAGATTCTAAAGAAGCCTGGAAATAAACGAACTGATGCTGAATGAAGGGAACATCATTAAGAGAACATTGTACACATTATCAACAACCATGTGAGCTGATCAGCTATGATGCATGTAGCTCCTCTTAGCAGTTGAGAGTTAGTATAAACTTGGGAGACCTGTTATAGACAACACCATTCTCATCCAGACCAAAAAAAAAAGCAGAATATGAATGGAGATATTCATTTTTTCATTATTTTTTAATTTAACATTTATTTATTCTCATTTTATACAAATAATGTTTTTATACATTATTTTTAAATTTTTTTCCCATGTTTTTCCTTCCTAACCCATGGTTTTCTCTCCTTTCCCTTTGTCCTAATTCCTCATACCCAGAATGACCAATTTGTGGACCTATTGAACCCAAATGTACATGCACAAGGTTTACTAGACTATTTGCCACTGAGAGGGGTAAGGGCAGGTAAAGAAAATTGAATAACATAAATATGCAAATACATGTAATTGGAAAGATAAAATAAAAATAAAGGATGAGGAAAATGGGAAAAGTTGAGAAAGAGTAGAGTATCCAGATGAAATCTAAAATTATTAATTCAGACTAATATTAAATTGTCTTTCTTATAAAAATATTTCATTTTTTCATTGCATGTAAAAAGTATCCTTTTTTTAAAATTTTGAGTTCAAAAATTTCAGCTTCATTTCCTTTTCTTTCATTCTTATTGAGACCAGCAATTTGATATAGGTCGTACATGTGCGGTCATACCAAACATAGATCCATATTAGTCATTTTGTAAGAGAAAACACAGATCAATTTAAAAAAAAACAAGAAAAATAAACATTTTTTTAAAAGCATGTTTTGTTCAGCATTCAGTCTCCATCAATTCCTTCCCTGGAGGGAGATTAGCATTTTTCATCATGAATCATTCATAGTAAGATCATTGTATTGGTGATAAGTGCTAAAATATTCATAGTTAATCATTAGATAATATTGCAATTGCCATATACAATGTTCTGGCTCTGCTCCTTTCATTTTGCATCAGTTCAGGTGAATTGTTTTCCTGAAACTCTCCTGTTCATCATGCAACACTATTCCATAAAAATAACATACCACAACTTCTTTAGTCATTCCCTAAATGATGTATACCCCACCCTGATTTCAAATTCTTTGCCACCACAAAAAGAGCTGTTATAAATATGTTTGTATACTTACACACTTACTTGTCCTTTTTTAAGACATTTCTTTTGGATACAGACCTAGTAGTGGTATAGCTGGATCAAAATTCATTTCTCTAATGAATCTAGAACATATTATGATTTCTTGTCTGAAAATTGCCTGCTTATATCATTTGACCATTTATCAGTAGGGGAATGATTTTTTTATAAACATGATTCATCTCTCCATATATTAGAGAAACGAGACTTTTATCAGAGATACTTGTAATCCCTCCTCCCCCAACTTTCTAGTTTTCTTCTATTTAGGCTACCTTTGTTTTGTTTGTGAAAAACTTTTCATTTGATGCAATCAAAATTATCCATTTTATATTTCATAATGTTCTCTGTCTCTTGTTTGGTCATAAATTCTTATTCATAGAATTAACAGATAAACTAATTCATTTTCCATACATTGGTTGTGTTATCATACTTTATGTCTAAATGATGTACTCATTTTGACTTTACCTTGCTATACTGTTTGAGATGTTGTTCTATATTTAGTTGCTCCCAGTCTTCTAGTTTTCCCAGTATTATTTTCCAAAAAAAGTGAATTTTTTTTATCTCAAAAGGTTAAATTTTTGTGCTTACCAAGCACTAAATTACTATGGTCATTTACTACTATGTACTGTTTACCTAATCTATTCTAGTGATCTACCACTCTTTCTTAGTCAGTGCCAGATTGTTTTTAAAGATGACCACTTTGTATTAAAACTTCAGGTCTGGGACACCTATGCCATTGCCCCTCACTTTTTTTTTTCATTGATTCCTTTTCTATGCTTAACGTTTTGTTACTTCAGGTGACTTTAGACTAGATTCTTTTCATGGTGACATTGAGTGAAAAGAGAAAAGGACAGTCCTGCCAAAGATCAGAATTAGGGCAGATAGGTTTAGTAAGAGAAGATAGATAATAAATCAGTGCACAGAAAACTAACAGTCATCTTCTAAAATAGATGTAATGATGAATTACTGCACAAATTAATAAATGAAACAGAGCATTTGTTAAGCATTTATGGCATCCTAAGTTCTGGGAATGAAAAAGTGAGAAGGCTGTTCTCAAGGAACTCATTTTCTAATGAATGAGAAAAAACACATAGCAGAATAACTATATACTTTAACTGCCCAAGAAAATTAAAAATTGAACCCCCCCCATTTTAAATTGACAATCAATAATCCTTATTTTCAGTGCAAAGAAAGGGAGGCGGACCATTTGTATTAAATAAAGAACCAGTTGTTTGAAACTTGGCAGATTTATCCCAACATTAAAGCTTGACATTAACAACAAACTAACTTCATTAATAATTGTCTCTCAAAAATGTCATTGTTTTTGAAATGTATTTATCAGTGAACACTGTATTATAGTTCTAGAACATCATTTCTGCCAACTAAGACTAGAACAAGAAGCTAAAAAGGTTATTGTTTTTCCTATTGGAAAAATAGGAAAAAATAGGAAAAAAACAATGTTTTTCCTATTATAAGAGTGGACATATCATAAATATTTAAATATTTGAACTTTATATAATTAAAGCCTTTTGAATATTATTTTTCTTGAAATAATTGTCCTCAAATTTAGCATATGTTTCAAGACTTCATTATCTTTACTGATATTATCCATAGAAAAAACACTTATAATTCTTTATTACATTCCTGTAAAAGGAAATATATCGGGCCACCAAGCATTTATACTGCAGGCAAAATCTACAGTATGTATCTCTGGGCTTTACAATAATAATCAAAGTGTGAATTGCTGTAAGGTTTGCAAATCTCTTTGACAGTAGGTTGCAAGTGAATGACTTATTTGAAACAAAGGATGGAATTTCCACCATTGGCGTTTGTTACAATGGTGACAAGACAGGATCAAATGAAAATAATGATAATAATATTGATGTTAACAATAATTACACTAACAATAATTTACTACGTTGATTATCACAAAGCCCTATGATCTTAACTGATAGACCATTCTGATGGTTAAATAATTTTCTTTGTTTTTGTTTCTCTTGTTTTAAGATAGCAGAAATGAAAGATTCCTGTCTTTTGAGTCAGGAAGACATGGATTTGAGTCCTAGCTCTGTCACATGATCACTCTGTATCCTGATCAAGGCATGTCAAAACTCAGTACTTCAGGGCAATATTCTAAGTCTTTAAATTAGAGGAATGTTGCCTGTTTTCATTGATAAATGGATTTTTCCTCTCTGGGGAAGCTTCCAACACTAGATTATTAATAAATGATAATAATAATAATAATAATGATTAACCTTTTGTAGTACTTGAAGGTTTTCCAAGTGTTATACATGTATCATCTCATAAGAAATTGAAGGTCCATACAAGGGACTGCAGTATCTAGTTCATTTTAAGAGCTTAGGATCTTAGGTTCTGAGCCTTACTTCAACAAACAAATTATTTCCAGTTGCAACTGTTTTGTATCAGATTGTAACATCAATAACTTGCATTTAACTTTCTGTGGAAAGTTTAAAGACAAACTAATTAGAGGGTCAGTCTTAAATCAGGAAGTATTGGGTTCCAATATTATCTATTATCTGTATGGATGTGGACAAATTGCCTAATTTCTCAGTTTCTCAGAAAATTCTCTAAAATTATAGAATACATCTGCCTTGATAGTTTGTATCCCATTGCTGATATTCCCATACAGGAAATTATGGAATGCCATTCTTTAGCATATATATATCAGGATTCAAATCAATTTTTAAGAGAATACATTTCAAATTCTATTAATTGGTTACAAAAAATGGAATAAAGGATATATAGAGATAGAGATAGAGATAAATAGAGATAGAAAGAGAGAGAGATAGATAGAGTTTTGAAATCTGAACTATCAGAAGTCTCTACTTTTGAAACACAGTATATTGGCAAATTAGGTTAGTTTCCAAGGTAATTATCTTAAGCCTACACAATATGTCTCCTCCTACAAAATAAAATAAAACAATTAAAGAGTATGAAAATTATAGTCAGACAAGCTTTATTTCACTTTAGTGTGGCAAGCTGAAGAGTGCAGAACTAAAAGATAAAATCTTTTCAGACATAATCACATAGATATTTCATGTCAAGTAAAATTTTACCTCTATTCTTTTTTTGTGATGCTTTAAAATCTGTCCTAAATATGCTGCCAGTTCACTTGTTCTCTTTTGAATGATCCCACTGAATGATTCCTTTTATCTATCTGGGATCATGCAGCAGTTAAGAGTGTTTGAACCTTTTCAATAAAATACCCTATTCCACCTTTTTTTGTTTCTAGATAAAAGCTAAGGTTTGAATGTTCTGGACTCTTAAATTTTGTTTCCTATTCTTGACTCCTTGTCATTGATAAATTTAAACTCAGGGTATTATTTTGAGATCTGTGTAGTGGCATAAGCTAACAGAAATATATAGGACTGGTATGAGCCAGTTGGAGAATTCCTTTTAAATGTTTAGGTATTATCACTATGATATGATGGAATGTATGAACTCTGGAGTCAAAAAAATTGCAATTCCCTTTCACCTCCACCATTTTTTATAAACTGTGATCTTCGGCAAATCACTAAACTTTACCGGATCTCAGTTTTCTGATCCATAAAGTGAGAAGATTAAATTTGATGTTGTTAAGGCATTTCAGCCCTGTCTGACTTGTTGTGACCCTATTTGATTTTGTTGAAAATATAAAGAGAAGTTTATTGTTTCCTTCTCCAGCTCATTTTACAGATGAAGAAATGAGACAAATGAGGTTAAATGATTTGCCCCATGTCACATAATTAGTAAATTTTGAGATCAGATTTGAATTCAGGTCCTCCTAACTCCAGACTTTTACCACAAAGCTGGCTTGGAGTTTGGATTAAATGTTCTCTAAAGATATTTTTGTCTTTAGATGTATAACTATTAAGATGCGATTTTGAGGCAAGGTCAACTAGTAATGAGCATCAGAGCTAAGTTTGAGCCTAGCTCCTTTGACTGTAATGAGAACACTGAATCTTTGGATCTGATTTTGTCAAATTAGTAGTGTCCACCTTGAAAATGGGGCTTTTTCATTTTTATATAAAATTGGATCCTCAACAAGGCATAGTAACTATAAAATACATCTTTTATAAAATACTTATTTATAGCTTGATGTCCTATTCTTTTTTATTTTTATTTTTTTAATTCCACTATTCCCCCCCAATCTTGTTTCCCTCCCCCCATCTCCCACAGAAGGTAATCTAATAGTCTTTACATTGTTTCCATGCTATACACTGAACAAAATTGAATGTGTTGAAAGAGAAATCATATTCTTAAGGAAAAAATGAAATATAAGAGATAGCAAAATTACATAATAAGATACCTTTTTTAAAATTAAAGATAATAGTCTTTGTTTAAACTCCACAATTATTTCTCTGGATACAGATGGTATTCTACATCATAGCTACCCTAAAATTGTCCTTGATTGTTATACAAATGAAATGAACAAATTCATTAAAATTGATCATCAACCCCATGTTGCTAGCGGTGTACAATGTTCTTCTGGTTCTGCTTGTTGATGTTCTTATTGACAAGAATTTAAGGATTGTTTGAGGTACTATATGCATATCTGAGAAGAATCAGTTTCCTGACATTTTAAAAGATCCTCTCTAGATTGCAAGCTGATAAATTGTTCAGCCATAATAATCCTAGAACAGTTGCTGACTCATGAATATATTATTGGCTTCATCAAGGAAGGAGATACCTACAATAATGTAATTCCAGATTGTTAAAGTAATGAAAACTTTAGTCTTCACAAAAGAATATCCTATTAACCCTTGGTCAAAAAAAAATCTGAGAAATATGAGGCTTTTGATATATCGAAGATTATAGTCTCTTTAAGGGATAGTTTGTGGAACTATATGTGCAGAGATCATCTTATAGATATGTAAGCAATAGCTAGCATTTATAGAGCACTTCAAGATTTACAAAATATTTTATATATTTTATCTCATTTGTTCCTCAAAAAAAATCCTTAGAGATAGGTGCAATGATTATCTCCATGTTCAAACTTAAGTTGTGAAATGTTAAGAGATTTGTCCAGAGTAATGACATCATTCAGTGAATGAGGTGAAATTTGAACTCAGGTCTTCCACATTGCAAGTACAATAATTTATCCATAACAACACCTAGTACCTACTGTTGATGGTTGAGATAAGAAAACCTGTTTTATTAGATATTGTAGAAAGAAGACCCATCATAATTTCATAAGAACTAGAATTGATTACCAATTGACAAATGCAATGGATTTGTAGTCTGAGATCAGGAAAAAAATAAACAATCATGGTTTCAAATCCCACTTTATACTCTTTGCCAGTAATAACCTAGTCTTTCCTTCTCTTAGTTTCCTTAGCTGTCATATGCAAATAATGATAGTTTTCATCTCACAAGATTATTGGGAGGAACACAACAGATGATAAATGTAGAATACTTTGTATCTAAATGTCAGCTCTTAATTATATATGCCTCAAAGAATTGTTGTGGGCAGAAAAAGTCATATGAGACAACTTAGATAAATATAAGCTATGATGAAAATTATGGTGGGGATGATGGTTGTGGGGATGGTGATAATGTCAGAGGAAGGTAGAGTGATATCAGATTATATATGACCTTAGCTATGGGGAAAATGACAAAGAGTCATTGAAAGTTTATGTTATTATAAGGAGAATGTTATGATATAAGCGGTATTTGGGAAGAAGTAATTTGACAATATTATATTGATTATATTTTAGAGGAATAAACATGAATTAGGATAAATTTTCATAATCCAGGAATAAAGTGACCAAAGAGGTTTTATGAGAGTGATGATAGTATAAATTAGAGGAGAAAGACATAAATTAAATATATTTAAAAGGAAAAATGATAGAATTAAATAAAGAAAAGTTGACAGAAAATGGTCAGAGATAATTAAAAAGCATCACTGTTCCAATAATGAATAAGGAAAATAACAGATGATGTCATTATAACAATAGAAATCAGGAAGTTCAAGGATGTATGCATATTATATATACATATATATACATATACATATACATATACATATATATATACATATATATATATATATATATATATATATATAAGTTTGTTGAGGAAAATCGTAAGTTCATAAGCAGCTAGGTGGCACAGTGGATAGAGCATAAGCCCTGGAGTCAGAAGGACCTGAGTTCAAATCCAGCCTCAGACATATAATTATTATCTAGCTGTGTGACCTTGAGCAAGTCACTTAACTCCATTGCCATAACTAAATAAACAGATAGATAGATCTAAGTTCAATTTCTGTACATAGTGAGTGTGAAGTGTTGGTTATCCATGTAGAAATATCCAACAAAAACGATTGATTAGTTGGTGCAGTGGACAAAGCATTGACCTGGAGTCAGGACAGGGGTTCAAATCTAACCCCAGACACCTGACTGTTACTAGCTGTGTGACCTTAACCCTTATTGCCTCACTATCTTCAGGCATCCTGATACATATATGACCACTATACCCAGATAGCTTTGGAGGAGAAAGTGAAACTGGTGACTTAATACAACAACCCTCATTCCAGTCCAATTCATGTGTTTGTCATGTCATCACCTCCCCGATGTCATGGTCTTCTTTGAAAATAAAGGATAAGAAAAACATTATTTTGGACTCAGAGTATAAATCTCAAAGTAATATGAATGAAATAGTAGTTACAACCATGACGATAACAACAAAAAATAAAATTTATCAATAAGTATTTTGTGGACAGGTTAATTTGTGGGAGACAAAAGTTTTATATGATATTAAAAACCTACCTAGATTTCTATGATATACATTTCCTTGTAAGTGAATTAAAGAACTACAGCATTAATCCCTGGGGGAAAGTGAAAAGGTTTATTGGAAGTGATCACATATGAGTTATACTTCAAGACTGAAAAAAAACCCCAAGAATTTAGCAATCAAATAGAAGGAGCTGTAGAAATCTCCAGGAATGCTTGGAAAAAGTCAAATGAACATAATGCAAATGAATACAGGTCCAAAGTAAAACTGTGTGATGTTTTTTTTTCTTTCCCCTTAGTTCTAATTCCTCTTTCACACCATGACTAATATGGAAATATGACATAGAGCACAAACCTTGGTGTCTGAAAGATAGGAGTTCAAATCCAATCTCAGACACTTATTAGCTGTGTGACCTTGGACTGGCCACTGGACTTAGATGGCTTTGGAGGAGAAAGTGAGATTGGTGACATAGTTTAGCATCCCTTTCCTAAAATCCAAATCATGTGCTTATCATGGTATCTTCATTCTGATGTCAGGTTCTTCTTTCAGAGTGAAGAAGCAAATATAGAAACATGTTAAAATATGATTAAACTTAAACAATTTTACTAAATTGTTCACTAACTTGGGAAGAGGGGATGGAAGGGAGAGTGGTAGAAAAAATGTGGAATTCACAAATTTGCAATTGGATAAATGTTAAACATTACCTGTGTATGTTCTTGGAAACATAAAATTTTGATAAAAAAGAATAATTATGGGAAGTGGTAATAAAAATATTCTCATTATTTTATAAATGAATATTGAGGGTCAATCTTAATGTCTTCTCCAAGAGTTAGGAGGCAAGATTTTAAATCATTTCTTTTGGGTAGTTCAAATCTTTAGGCATTGAAAAACTAGAATGGACTTAGGAGGTCATTGTTTTTTGTAGTTTTGTGTGTTTTTTTAAGCAAAAAGGACTGAAGACTATATCATAAGTTATGAGTTGAAAGCATTGGTACTGTTTAGTTGTCAAAAGAGGTGACTTATGGAGAACCGGATAGTTGCTTTCAAATACTTGAAGAATCATCATGCAGTGGAGGGATTGACTTTATTCTCCTTAAATTGAGAAGCTATAGGGACAAGTGCAGATATGTAGATTTTGGCCTAATATAAGGAAAACTGCAACAATATTGCAATTGGTTAATGTTTTAGTCTAGGCTGTATTACTGTGTAGTAATCTGGTTAACCTCTCTGGGTCATCAGGAGGTTGCATTAAATGATTTCTAAGATCCTATCTAAGCTAATTATTTTATAGCCATTATATGTGTGTGTGTGAATCTGTACAAAGTGATCTAATTATAAAGAAAACTGTAGTCCAGAAAAATCTGACTGTTAAGAATGTCTTCCTGTTTGTTTTTTAAAGGGACTGTTACTAAGCTTTGGGATCATTTTTTCATGTCCTGTCATCTTCTCTCTAGTTCTCTCTATTAACACTGTAAACTTAAAGACATTGAAATTCATTTATATGACAACCTCTCACTTTTTGATTTATCAGACAGATACCATTCTAGGTATATCTGAAGGGTACAACAGGTATGCCTAAAGCATGAATGACCAACCATAAGCCCCCCCCATACACATACACACATACACACACATGCACACACACACACTTGAAAGGAAGAAAGCTATGTCCTTTAGATGCCCCAGTGATTGCCATGTTCTTAATCTGTATATTTGAAGGACATCACCAGTTTTTAAGTTTTTATTCAATGGGAGGTATGAGTATTATTTGTGAGGATTAAAATTATGAGGATGTTACTTGAGCATATGGGGAAAAGATATTGACTTGCTATATTTGTCTGATTCGCCAACTGTCAGTCTCTTTTCAATCCTATGAAATTATTTTTAAAAATATCTCACATTTTTTTCTTCTGACCAATCCATATGAAGTCTGCTAACACTTAGCAATTAGCAGCTTAATACTTCCTTTTCTGTATACTTAGCCAAATGTGTATGAGTTGCAAATCATCTACTACTAATTAAGAATATCTGTTGCTTCTAGGCTGCAATCTGCCATCTTTGTTTAGTGGTTAATTGTCAAAAGTTGCTGTTGGGTTTTTGACATGATTCAATGCAATTTGATTTGCCCCATATCTCCTGCAGACAGGCTGCATGGTTCACTGAAAATCATTGGGAACCTGGTAAAATGGTCCATGGCCCATCTGCTGATTTTATTGCCACACTTGATTCATTGCTGTGGAATTATTCAAATTAATTCAAATAAGATGAGTCCACTCAGAAATAACCACAACTTTGTAAAAGAACATTGCTATGTATGTTTGTTTCTGTATTTGAAAAATAAAGTGTAGTGAGGTGTGGAGCATACTGGCAAAAAGATTTAGGGGAGTTGAGTTCAGTCCTAGCCACTTCACTTGCTATCTAGATTAACTTAACTTTAGGTTACCAAATGGTAAAATGGAGTTAATGAGACTTCTAATAACCACTAGTATTGTCAGTTTCATGAGGGCAGAAAATTACCATTTTTTTTTCATTTTGTTTCCTCATTATCTATTTAACCCAATGTAATCAGTCTTCAAGGATTTCTGGGAAGACCAAATGATATATTACTTGTAAAGCACTTTGCATATCTTAAAATACAATATACATGATATTTTGTAACTATTTGAAGCAGCTAGGTCACAGTAGATAAAACAGTTTACCTGGTATCAAGAAAAACTTAGTTCATTTGTGGCCTCAAATATTTACAGACACTGATCCAGAACAATGCTATAACCTCTTTTTTTCTTCACTTTCTTTATCTGTAAAATAAGAATTTGAATCTACCTCCCAGGGTTCCTGTAAAGATTAAATAAGATAGCTGTAAAGTATTTGGATTCCTTAAAGTTCTAAATAAATTCTAGCTATTTTTGTTGTGATAGTGTTGGTGAAGGTGGTGATGGTGGTAGTGGTTTTTGTGAAAGTGAATTGATCCACACTAGTTTATGTGGTTATTGTAAAAAAAAATTTAAAACTATAGGAAAAAAAGTGTTTTTAAGAAGATAAGATTAATTTTTTTTTTCATTTTCTACTTGTATTTGGTCCTTCAGATTAGATTTTGAATCTCTATTCAAAGTAATTCAATTCTAAACACCTCATTTAGAAGAAGAGGTATTAAGCTACTTGCTGGGTTACACAAATATCATTTCTGCCTACACAGAAATCACATTCGATTGAGGATAAAGAAAGTTTGCTCATTTTTTTTCAAAAGAATGTGAACCATTTTGTCTTTCTGTTCTATACAGAAAAAGAAATAATAGGGGCGGCTAGGTGGCACAGTGGATAGAGCACCAGCCTTGGAGTCAAGAGTACCTGGGTTCAAATCCGACCTCAGACACTTAATAATTATCTAACCGTGTGGCCTTGGGCAAGCCACTTAACCCCATTGACTTGAAAAATCTAAAAAAAAAAAAGCCCCAATTGACTTATTTAGATGTTTTAATGGATTTGAGATCTAGTCAGTGTTTGTATTTCCTCTGTATGAATCTAAAGCCCTCAATTTCTGCACATATAGACTAGAACAAATGTACTAGAGGCATCCCTCTTTCCTTTAATATCTCAGCATAACAAATTACCTAAATTGTATGGAATTTCAGGAAGCCAAACAGATTTTTTCTGTGACAGATAAGAATCAATAAATTCTTAGTTATTGTTTGATTAGATATTGTTTTAAGGTTTTCAGACTGTAATAGATACCTGGGAGTGTTAAGAATGACAAGAAGGTTCTTTGTCTCTTGGCATACTTGCTAAGGTGATGGCATCCCATCCCAAGGCAATCTCCAAGGGAAAGAAGGAAATTGCTACTCTACTTAACTCAAATTAATTTATCATTCTCTTTCTTTACCCCTATATTTATGGGAGTAAGAGTCTCCACAAAAAAAAGAGCATCTATATCTCGTCTCTTCTGGCATCTCTAGTCAAACTTTATATGAGATTGTGGTGTGAGAAATACTGTTTTTCCAAAATAAATTAATTTTTTATTTTTATAGTTACACAGAGACATGTGTGTACTTATATTTTTATTTTATTTTTTCCATTGATATTTTATTTTCTCATTACACATTATGAAAATTTTTCTATACTGCACATGCATATGCGTATTTTTTAATTCCATAATTGCCTTCCACCCACTCCTCCCCTTAGTGGAAAACAGTCAAGTGAATATTGTATGTACACATTTGTGTTTATCATGTTTACAAATTAGTCATTTTTGGTAAGAGGAATTAGGACTGAAAGAAAAGAAAGCAATTAGATAGAAATACAAAAATAGAAATTTTAAAAAAGTGAATGTAGTGTTCAATCAGTTTCTGGAGGAGTTTTTTGGTTTTGTTTTGTTTTGTTTTCTTCCTCTGGATAGGGATAGCATTATCCATAAACAGTCTCTGAGGGTTGTCTGAGCTCTCTGAGCTGCGTCCATTAAAGTTGATTAACTCACAGTGTTATTGTTCATGTGCACAAAGTTCTCATGGTTCTACTCCCTTCACTCAGCAACAGTTCCTGTAATTCATTCCATGCTTCTCTAGAGTCCAACTATTCATGGCTTCTTATAAAATAATAGTATTCAATACTATTCATAACTTGTTCAGTCATTCACCAATAATGAGCCATTCCTTCAATTTCCAACTTTTTTTGGCACTCCAAAAAGAGCTGCTATGAATATTTTGGAACATGTGAACTTTTCCCATTCTTTATGATTTCCTGTGGATATCAGCTTAGTACTAGAATTGCTGGGTCAAAGAGTATGAACAGTTTTATTAGACTTTGGGCATAGTTCTATATTACTTTCCAGAACGGTTGGATCATTTCACAACTCCACCAACAATGCCTCAAATGCCTCAATGTCCCAAACCTCCCCAAACTTCTCCAACATTGATCATTTTCCCTTTTTGACATCTAAGCCAATCTGATAAATGTGAGGTGGAAGGAACCTCATAGTTTATTTTTTTAATTTGCATTTCTCTGATCAGTACCGATTTGGAGCATTTTTTTTCATGTGATTAAATACAGCTTTAATTTCTTCATTTGAAAGCTGTCTATTCACATCCTTTGACTATTTACCAATTAGGGAATGACCTTTAACCTTACACATTTGGTACAATTCTCTATATATCTTAGAAATGAGACCTTTATCAGAACCGCTGTGAAAATTATGTTCCAACTTTCTGTTTTCTTTCTAATTTTGGTAGTATTGGTTTTTTAGTGCAGAAACTTTTAAATTTGTTATAGTCAAAATCATCAGTTTTGCAGTTTATAATATACTCTATTTCTTGCTTGATCAGAAATTTCTCCCCTTAATATAGATATGACAGATAGAGTATTTCTTGGTCTGTATTGGTCTATGATGTGTACTTTATGTCTAAATCTTGTACCCATTTTGATCTTATTTTCGCATAGGGTGTGGCATGTGGGTATATGCCTAGTTTTTCCAGTTTTCCCAGCAATTTTTGTCAAATGGTGAGTTTTCATTCCAGAAGCTAATGTCTTTGGGTTTGTCAAACAGTAGATTACTATAGTCATTTACTACTGTTTCTTTTGAATCTATCCTAATCCACTTATCCATTACTCTATTTCTTAGCCAGTACCAGGCAGTTTTGATGACTGATACTTTACAGTATACTTTTAGATCTGGTAGAGCAAGGTCACTTTCCTTTACAATTTTTTTCATCAGTTTCCTTGAAATTCTTGACTTTTGTTGCTCCAGATGAATGTTACTGTTTTTTCTAGCTTGGTAAAATAGTTATTTGGTAATTTCATTGGTATGGCATTGAATAAGTAATTTTAATTTGAATAGAATTGTAATTTTTATTATATTAACTTGACCTAACCATAAGCAATTGACATTTTTCCAATTGTTTACATCTGACTTTATTTGTGGGAGAAGTGCTTTAAAAATATGTTCAGAGTTTCTAGGTTTATCTTGGGAGGTATTTTCTCAAGTATTCAATGTTGTCTCCAGTTTTTTTTAATGGAATTTCTCTTTCTATCTCTTGCTCTTGGGCTTTGTTCTTCATATATATAGAATTGCTAATGATTTATGTAGGTTTATTTTGTCTTGCTATTTTGCTGAATTTGTTAATGGCTTCAAGTAGTTTTATAGATGATTTTCTCAGGATCTCTAAGTATATCATCATATTATCCTCAAAGAGTGAAAACTTTGCTTCCTTATTTTAAATTCTGATTCCTTCAATTTCTTCTTTTTTTATCATTGCTAAAGATAGCATTTCTAATACTATATTAGGTTATAATGGTGATTATGGGCATCCTTGTTTCACCCCTCATCTTATTAGAAATGCTCCTAGTTTAACTCCATTACATAGAATATCTATTGTTTTAGATAAATACTACTTATTTTAAGGAAAACTCCATGTATTCTTATACTTTCTAGTGTTTTTAAAGTTGTATTTTATCAAAGGCTTTTTCAGCATCTATTGAGATAATCATATGATTTTTGTTGGTTTTGTTAATGTTATGTTCAATTATGTTGAGTGTTTTCCTAATATTGAACCCTCTCTGCCTACATGATATAAATCCTACCTGATCATTATCTTAGTAATAACTTACTCTAATCTGTTTGCTAAAATTTTATTTAAGATTTTTTCATCAATGTTCATTAGGACGATTGGTCTATGATTGTCATTGTTTTGGTTCTTCCTGGTTCACATATCAGTACCATATTGGTATCGTAAAAGAAATATGGTAAAACTCCTTCTTCACCTATTTTTTTTAAATAGTTTATGTAGAATAGGAATTAATTGTTCTTTGAATGTTTGGTAGAATTTACTGTAAATCCATCTGGACCTGGAGGTTTTTCCTAAGGGAATTTATTGATGGTTTCTCCAATTCCTTTTTCTGAAATAGGGTCGTTTAAGTATTTTATTTCCTTCTCTGTTAATCTAGACATTGTATTTTTGTAACTATTCAATCATTACACTTAAGTTATCAAATTTATTGACATATAAATTATCTTTTCAATTTCCTCCTCATTGGTGGCTAGATCACCATTTTCATTTTTGATTCTGATAATTTGGTTATCTTCTTTCTTTTTTTAATCAAATTAACCAAAGGTTCATCTATTGATCTCCTATTTCTCTATTTTATTCATATAAATATATTTTTTCAAAGTAAATGTTTCATGACCTGTTGGACTGTCATCTAAAAGAATAAGGGGGCCCCAGAGGTGTAAAGGCTGAGACAGAAGGGACAGGAAGTTATTTACCTCACGGTGGACCACTAACTCCATCCTAAGATCCAGAAAGTTTTTTTTTAACTGCAGCAACTTTAATATATGATATTGAAGTTGGAATTATCATGGTTACTGGCACTAGATTTGCCCTTCAAGGAATCCTTCTCAAAGGATTTCTAGTGTTAGCATTTCAATTACAGAGTATAAAAAAAGTCCTGTATTGTTGGTTGTTATTGCAGTTGTGTTTCCATCACTATATCCACAGAATAAAGGAGACAGGTTTACTTTTAGCATCACTCTCATGTTTGTACTTCATTTTCCAAAAGACCACAACATCAAGGAGGTGATGCCATGAAAAGCATGTGAATTGGATTTGAGTGAGGAATATGCTGTGCTAAATCACCAGCCTCACTTTCTTCTCTCAGTTCATCTGGATTCAGTAGCCAGAAATAAATCAGGATGGTCCTGGATGCAGGGAAATCATCGTTAAGTGACTTGCCCAAGTTACACAGCTAGTAAGAATCAAGTGTCTGAAGCCACATTCGAACTACCATCCTCCTATATCCAAAGTCAATTCTGTATCCACTGAGCCACCTAGGATCACTCTAAGAAGAGAGTCACTCTTTTCTTATAGCCTTAGTCTCTAAAAAACCCCACACTAATGAAGGGAGAATTCATAAGAATATAACTTCTGGGGCAGCTAGGTGGCATAGTGGATAAAGCACTTGCCCTGGAGTCAGGAGTACCTGGGTTCAAATCCGGTCTCAAACACTTAATAATTGCCTAGCTGTGTGGCCTTGGGCAAGCCACTTAATCCCGTTTGCCTTACAAAAAAACCTAACAAAAAAAAGAATATAACTTCTGATGGACTTGAGGATCATTGGTGTTTACTGCTTGAATGATATTAGATATTCTGGATCTTTGAAACAGTGTTACAATGGCCTCAAGCAAATGAGATCGGGCATTTGGAGAACATAACATCACAATAAACTTACCATCCACATCTACCCACATTACACTATATTACACTCTGGTACATTCTTGACTGCCTTTCCATTAGATTAAGTTTATCAACAGAACAAATTAACATACATACAGAGAATAATGGACAGTGGGGGCCACTTCAGCTAAATGTCTGAATAGTAAGAGTTCTAGACTTTCAAACAGAAAGACCTGAGTCCAAATCCTACCAGAGACATTTACTATTACAGATAGTAACTTATTCTTTCTGTTTTAGTTTCCTCATCTGTAAAATTGGAGATCATAATAATAAGAATTTGAAGATCAAATGCCAATCTTCTCTTTTTTTCCTTTGCTGATTATTTGAAATAATAATTCCACATATGCTGTATAGTGGTGGAAAGCACCTATATTTTTCATTATTACAGTTTTGTGTATATATATTTTCATGGATAACTGGAGAAAATGTATCAGTACAATCCAAACTGTACTGATTGGGAGTATTCTTAAAGATATTCTGCTTTCTTTTAGGTTGATGTTAGGGGAAAATGTCCCCATCCAAAAAATTGCCTTTATGAGAGGCAATAGTTAATAGAATGCAACACCAGGAATCATGCCACTGATACTTATTTTCTCTGTATGAATCTGTGTAAATCACTTAATTTGCCTAAGCCACTTTCTCAATTTATAAAATGGAAATAGCAGTACCCACCTCACAGAGATATTATAAATGAGCCTTTTGCAAACCTTAAAGCAAAATAAGAATGTAGGATTGCAGTTTATCCCCCTTCTCCATTCATATTTTGAGATTATAGCAGTCTCTATTTTAAAGTAGCTTTGATGGGGAAATGAAAGTGCATTTAGTCATATTTGCAAGTATGTGCATACTTGTATTTGTGTGTATATGTTCATGCATGTTTGTATGTGCTTTGCCAATCTTAAAATATTGTATAAATGTTAGTTTTTATTCTTATTTTTGCTGTAGCCATGCTATTAGCTATAACCAGAAATCTACCTGTCTCCCACTCCCTTTCAGTAGAATGTTCTGGGCTTGAAAAATAGTAGGGATTAGTGTTAATGTACCACCCTTGCTTTCATTCCTTAAATACCATAAATGAATACAACTTAAGTGTGGGCAGAAATGCCAGAGCACTCACCCAGACAAATGGTCCCACCTGCTTCCCTCCTGTATGTATGAAGTCAAGCATATTGCTTACCCCACTGTGCTAACACATCAGCACCCTGGTAAAAGTAACTCTGGAACCCAGGAGATGGATTGAGATATACAACCCATATTTAGCAATAAAAAGAACTGAAAGCTGAGCAAAAATCGAACTAAATGACCTAATTGAACTTTTCCATTGTGAATTCCTATTACTAGTGAAGAGATTTAAAAAAAACATTTAGTGATATGAATTTATACCCATTTAAACCTACAAATATCAAAGTATAATTCTAAATTTTTATTTAAGCATTGTTAAACATGCAAATTATATATAGTAGTTGTTTTGATATATATTTATCTTAACCCTCTAGCCATGTTATCTAAGCCACTTCATTTGTATTCTGTATTAATGTGTATATAATATATTTAAAATTTACCATCTACTCTGTATCCTATTTCTGTCCATGACTTTGAGAAAAAGACATTTCAAAATAAGAAATGACTTTAGTAGACATCTAGCTCACCTTTATCTTCAAAAGTTGTTACCTCTACAATAAACATGACAAATGCTCATCTAATCTTTTGAAGTCCTTCAGTGAACTGGAAACACATTGCCCCACAAAAAAGTAGTCTATTGCATATTTGAATATTTTTAATTGTTAGGGAGTTTGGGGCTATTTTTTCCCTAACATCAAACTTAAATTTGTGCTCATGCCTCTTCCAGTCATTTCTTTTATTTAGTTCAATAGTGCAATCAAAAGTATTTATTTTTTCATTTAAAAAATGTTTCATTTTTTACTCAGTCACATGTAAAAATAATTTTAGCTTTTACTTTTAAACCTCTGAGTTTCTAAGTCTCTCTCCTTTTCTCCTACCCCACCACTACCATTGAGAAAGCAAAAATTTGATTTATGTTAGTAATGTGTAGTCATACAAAACATTTCTATAATAGTCATGTTACAAAAGAAAATATAGGAACCCCCCCAAAAAAAAGGCCTCAAGAAAAAGAGTAAAATCAACTATGTTTCAGTCTATGTCAGATACTATCAGCATTTTTTCTCTGAGGATTGATGGTGTTCTTTATCATAAGTCCTTCAGAGTTGTATTGGGTCATTGTATTGAGGAGAAAAGCAGAGTGGTTCATAGTCAATTATCCTAAATATTGTTGTTACTTTGTACATAATATATTTCACTTTGAGGGTCTTTCCAGGTTTTTCTAAGAGCATCCTGCTCATCATTTCTTATAGCAGACTATCATTCCCTCACAATCATGTAAAACAGTTTTTTCAGTCATTCCCTAACTGATGGGAATCTCCTCAATTTCTAATTCCTTGCCACGAGAAAAGAGTTGTTATAAATATCCTTATACATATAAATCATTTTCTGTTTTGTTTTTCATCTCTTTTGATACAGATCTAGTAGTGGCATCACTAAGTCAAAGGGTCTATGTGATTTTATAGCTCTTTTGGTGTACTTCCAAATTGCTCTGCAAAATGATTAACTCAGCTCACAACTCTGTTAACAAAGCATTAATGTCTCATTTTTCCCTACATCCCCTCCAACATTTATCATGTTCCTTTTCTACTATTACTCAATCTAAAACACTTATGATATTTCAGAATTGTTTTAATTTTCATTTCTCCAACCAGTAGTGAGTTAGAATATTTTTACTATGGATATAGATAGCATTTGACAACCTTATCTGAAAACCATTCATATAGTTTGTTCATTTATCAATGGGGAAATGGCCCTTATTTTTATAAAATTTAATTTGTTCTCTTTGTGCTTGAGAAAAAGGGGGCTTTACCAGAGAATCTTGTTTGAAAAATTGTTCACAATTACTATTGCTAGCTCCAGTCTATTCCCTCCTATATATTTTCTTCTCTGTTTTTTTTAACACTTTCCCTCCTGAAAAGTGTTTTGCTTCTGTTAACCTCCTCCCTCAATCTGCCTCCCTTCCATCACCCTCCCTTTATCTTATCCCCTTCCTCTCCTACTTTCCTAGAGTAAGATTGATTTTTAAATCCAATTTTGATGAAAGGGTCATTCATTCCCCACCCTCAGCACCCTCCTCTCCCATTCTAATGTAAAAGGGTTTTTTTTGCTCCTTTTATACACAAAGATAACTGAGTAAAATTTATAAGATTATATCAGTCTGCAAGTTATGTGGTCAAAGAATTTGAAAAGGGAGTTTTCAGATAAAGGAATTAAAGCTATGTATAATGATATGAAAAAATTATCTAAATCATTTTTTATTAGAGAAGTAAAAATTAACTCTATAGTATCATCTTACGCCTATCAGACCGGCTAAAATCTCAAAAAAAAAAAAAAAAAGGAAAATGACCAGTTTTGGAGGGGAAAACTGGGAGATTAATGCTCTCCTGGTAAGATTATAAACTGATCCAACCATTCTTGGAGAACAATTTATAAATATGCCTAATGGATAATTTTGTGCATAGACCAAAGTCTCTCCAGTAATACAAATAGTAGTTCTGTATAACAAAGAGATCACCAAAAAAAAGGTGAAAAGATGCACCTATATAAAAATATTTATAGGCGCTCTTTCTGTGGTAGCAAAGAATTGGAAAATGAGGAGATGCTCATCAATTGGGAAATGGCTAAATGAATTGTGCTATATGAAAGTGATGAAATATTATTGTTCTTTAAGGAACCATGAGCAGGTGAATTTCAGAAAAATCTGGAAATACTTATAAAAATTGATGCTGGCTAAAGTGAGAAGAACCAGGAGAACATTGTACATGTAACAGGGACATTGTCTAATATACAACTATGATAGACAGATTCTCTCAGTGATTCATCCAGCAAAGACAAGTCTAAAAGACTGGTAATGTAAAATTCTGTTTGTAGGAAAAAAAGTATGGAGTCTGAATGCAGACCAAAGCATATTATTTTCACTTATTAAAATTTGTTTAATATCTTTTTCTTTCTCATGATTTTATTTTCCCATTTGTTCAGCTTCTTTTTCCAATATGATTAATATGGAAATATGTTTAACTTGATTATACATATATATATGTAAAAATATATACATATATATGCTTATATAAAACTTTCACTGTCAGGGAAAGTGGAGAAGATAAAGAAGGGAGGTAGAAAAAAAGATGCAATTCAAAATCTTACCAAATGAATGTAGAAAATTAGCTTTTTATATATAATTTGAAAAAAGAAAAGTAGGACTTCAAAATTATAGAATAAAAGAAACTCAATGTACAATATTAACTGGGTTTGAAAGAGAGGCAGTGTGGTACCCTAGATAGAAAGAGATATCCTCAGAGTCAAGGTGTGACATATTCTGACTCTTTCTACCTTGGCACAGTATTTCAATTCTCAGTGCTCTATTCAACCCTCGAGTGATGTAAGTGATAAAGAAGATTACAAGATATATTAGTGAAAGGGACTTTCCTCATGTGGGAGTTCCTTATACCAATTAAATAACATGTCCAGTTCATTTTTTTGTTAGTTTTTGCAATGCAGTGGGGTTAAGTGGCTTGCCCAAGGCCACACAGCTAGGTAATTATTAAGTGTCTGAGGTCTGATCTGAACCCAGGTACTCCTGACTCCAGGGCCAGTGCTCTATCCACTGCACCACCTAGCTGCCCCTCCAGTTCATTTTCAAAAAAAAAAAGAAGGAATACTAGTCTTAAAATAAGTAGAATATACATGAATAGACTGAATAAAACAGTTGAGTGACAATTTCCAGCAATGCTTACATTAAGGAAATGAAGCCAAAATTCAAACTCATGAAAACATGAAACTGTTTTCTAATGTTGAAACAAATAAACTTGATGTTTCTTATATGATCTACTTTCCAGTCATTTTACTAATTACAAATATACATTATATTACTATATTCTGCATTTTATTTTCCCATAAGAATAGAGAGAGAGAGAGAGAGAGAGAGAGAGAGAGAGAGAGAGAGAGATTATCTACATACTTTTGAAAAATGTAAGTTTAGGTGACTCTGCTCATGATAATGCCTCCTCAAAACTTAGCAGTATAAATTTAATATTTTATTAAAACTAAAGAAAACTATGGCACTTAAATCAATTCATATGACTGAACAGTCAGCCTGCAGGGGTTGTCACAGTTAAGGTAAAGTTTTAACAATCAGTAAAGTAACAATTGTCTGAAGTTAGGAGTGTGTGTGTGTGTGTGTGTGTGTGTGTGTGTGTGTGTGTGTGTGTTTCTATTGTAGGGCTATACTGTTTTAGGGAAATACTCCAATAATGTATGAAGTTAGGAGAGAAGCTTACTGACCTTGTCTTTCCAATAACCCAATAAGAATATGAAAAAGAATGATATTACATTGATTTTGCAATTCGTATTTTCTTAGTAATTTCTACTCCTCATATGTAACTTCAATCTTAGGTGCTGAGGAAAAGTAAGGTCAAGGGTGAAATAAAAAATAATATATTCAAATGACAAAGAAGAATTAAAAAATTGGAAAAAAATGAAGAAACAGGGATTATAAGAATATTGAGGGAAGTAGGTAAATGTATCTGATCAAATATAAAATATTAAATTTGACTTTAAAATTTTTCATACAGAATTGAATAATAGTGATAATAATGGGCATCATCACCCCTGATCTTACTGGAAATGCTGCTAGTTTAAATACAATGTCTATAATTCTTGCTAATGATTTTAAGATAGATATTCTCATCATTTAGGACAATTCCATTTATTAAAGGCTCTCGAGTATTTTTATTTATTTATTTTTTAGGGTTTTTTTGCAAGGCAATGAGGTTAAGTGGCTTGCCCAAGGCCACACAGCTAGGTAATTTTTAAGTGTCTGAGGTTGGATTTGAACTCAGGTACTCCTGACTCCAAAGCCAGTGCTCTATCCACTGTACCACCTAGCCTCCCCTCTCTAGTATTTTTTAATAGGAACACATGATGTATTTTGTCAAAGAGTTTTTCATCATTTACTGAGATAATCATATGATTTTTGTTAGTATTGTTATTGAGCTAATCAATTATGCAGATTTTTTTGGCAATATTGAACCATCCCTGTATACCTAGAATAAATCACACTCATTAGTGGCTAATTACTCTAACAATATCTTGCTTTAATCTCCTTGTTAAAATTTTATTTTAATTTTTTGCATAGATATTCATTAGGGAGATTAGTTTATAAATTTCTTTTTCTGTCATCTTTTTCCTGGTGTGGGTATCAGTACCATGTTGATGACAATAAAAGAAATTTGACAGAATTCCTTCTTCACCTCTTTTTTTTTTCAGAGAGTTTATATAGAAATGGAATTAATTGTTATTTGTTGGGTAGAATTCACATGTAAATTCATCTAGTACCAGAGAGTTTTTTTAGGGTATTTTTGATGACTTTTTCAATTTCTTTTATTTCCTCTTCTGTTAATCTGGGCAGTTTATATCTTTGTAAGTATTCATCCATTTCATTTATGTTGTCAGATTGTTAGCATATAATTGGACAAAACAGCTGAAAATTATTATTTTAATTTCTTTCTCATTGGTGGTGAGTTCACCCTTTGTATTTTTGACACTGGTAATTCAGTTTTCTTCTTCAATCAGATACATCAAAGGTATAACATTTTATTTGTTTTTTTATTAGATCAATTCAGTTTTATTTATTCAGCTCAATAGTTCAATAGTTTTCTTACTTTCAATTTTATTAATTTCTCCTTTGATTTTCAGAATTTCTAATTTCTGTATCAATTTGGGATTTTTATTTGGCTCTTTTTCTCGCTATTTAAGTTGCATGCCCAATTCATTGATCTCTTTCTCAATTTTATTCATTTAAACATTTAGAGATAAAAAAATTCCCCTAATACCTGTTTTGGATGCATCTTACAAGATTGGTATGATGTCCTATAACTGTCATTGTCTTGGATATAATTGTTGGTTGTTTTTATGAATTGTTGTTTGATCCACTCATTCTTTTTTATTTAATTAATTTTATTATATAAATATTTTATTTGTTTTTCAATTATATATAATAGGAGTTTCTACCTTATCATGTTTTGTAAGGTTTTGAATTTTACAATTTCCCCCCACCCTCCCTTTCCTCCCCCTCCTCCCCACAGAAGGCAATCTGATAATCTTTACATTGTTTCCATGCTATGCATTGACCAAAATTGAAAATATTGAAAGAAAAATCATGTCCTTGAGGAAGAAATAAAATATTAGAGATAGCAAAATTATGAAGTACAGAAGACAACTTTTTAAAAAATTGAAAGTAACAAATTTTTATCTTTGTTTAAACTCCACAGTTCTTTCTCTGGATACAAATTGTATTCTCCTTCATAGATACCTAAAATTGGTCCTGATTATTGAACTGATGTAATGAGAAAGTTCATCAAGGTTGATCATTGCCCCATGTTGCTGTTAGGGTGTACAATGTTCTAGTTCTGTTCATCTCCCTCAGTGTCAATTCATGTAAGTTTTTCTTTCTCTGAAATCTCATCCCTCCTGATTTCTATTAGAACAATAGTGTTCTATAACGTGCATATAAGATAATTTGTTTAGCCATTCCCCAATTGATGGACTTCCCCTTGATTTTCAGTTCTTTGCCACCACAAACAGAGCTGCTATGAATATTTTTGTGCAAATAATATTTTTACCGTTTTTCTTGATCTCTTTAGGATATAGACCCAGTAGTGATATTGCTGGATGAAAGGGTATGCACATTTTTATTGTCCTTTAGGCATTATTCCAATTTGCTCTCCAGAAAGGTTGGATCAATTCACAGTTTCACCAACAATGTATTAGTGTCTCAGATTTCCCACATCCCTTTCAACAATGATCATTGTCCTTTCCAGTCAAATTGTTCAATATGAGAGGTGTGAGGTGGTACCTCAGAGACACTTTAATCTGCATTTCTCTAATCAATAATGATTTAGAGCAGTTTTTCATATGACTATAGATAGCTTTGTTTTCCTCATCTGCAAATAGCCTTTGCATATCCTTTCACCATTTGTCAATTGGGGAATGACTTGTTTTTGTTATTGCTGTTGTTGTTTTTGTTGTTGTTGTTGTTTTAGTTTTTGCAAGGCAATGGAGTTGAGTGGCTGACCCAAGGCCACACAGCTAGGTAATTATTAAGTGTCTGACACCGGATTTGAACTCAGGTACTCCTGACTCCAGGGCCGGTGCTCTATCCATTGCACCACCTAGCTGCCCCATGACTTGATTTAAAAAAAAAAATTGACTGAGTAAGATGGCAGTATGAAGGCAGGAGTTCCCAGAAACTAATTCCCTCAAAACCTCCAAAAGCCATAAAATTATGACTCTAGCCAAAATTTAGAGGGTCAGAACCCATAGAAAGAGTGAGTGATACAATTTCCCTGGAGTTACTTGGTCCATGGCAGAGGGGGCAGTTTTCTTTCAGCATCCATTGAGATAATCATATAATTACTAATATAGTCAATTGTACTGATAGTTTTCCTAATATTGAACCAACCCTGCATTCCTGTAGTAAATCCTCCTTGGTCATAATGTATTTTCCTAGTGATGACTTGGTGTAATAACTTTGCTAAGGTTTTATTTAAGATTTTTGCATCCATATTCATCAGGGAAATTGATCTATAATTTTCTTTCTCTATTTTGACATTTCCTGGTTTAGGTATCAGTGTCATATTAGTGTCATAGAAAAAAATAGGCAGAGTTCTATATTCACCTATTTTTTCCAAAGAGATTATATAGAATTGGAACCAATTGTTTCTTAAGTATTTAGTAGAATTCACTTGTGAATTCATCTGGCCCTAGAGATTTTTTTCTTAGGGAGTTCATGGATGGCTAGAATTTTTTCTGAGATAGGGTTATTTAGGTATTTAATTTCCTTCATTTAACCTGGGCAACATATATTTTCGCAAATATCCATCCATTTCACTTAACTTATCAAACTTATTGGCATACAGTTAGACAAAATAGTTCCAAATTAGTACTTTAATTTTTTTCTCCATTTGTGGCGAGTTCACCTCTTTTATTTTTGATACTCGTAATTTAGTTTTCTATTTCTTTTTTTAAGTCAAATAAACCAAAAGTTTATCTATTTTATTGGGGTTTTTTCCCATAAAACCAACTCTTGGTTATATTTAATTGGGTTTTTTAAAAATTTTTTCTTTCTCCAAATTTTAGTCGCATGCTTAATTCACTGATTTCCTTTTTCTCTGTTTTATTCATGTAAGCATTTAGTGATATAATATATCCCCTAATAACTTTGACTGTATCCCATAAGTTTTAGTATGTTGTCTCATTATTGTCATTGCCTAAGATAAAATCATTAATTCTATCTATAACTTGTTGTTTCATCTACTCATTCTTCAAAATGAAGCTATTTAGTTTTCAATTAGTTTTAGACCTATCTCTCCATGGTCTGTTATTGCAACAGATTTTTTATTTCCATATGGTCTGGAAAGGAAGTATTCACTATTTCTGCCTTTCTGCACTTGATTATGAGGTTTTTATGCCCTTGTACATGCACAATTTTTGTTTAGGTCTAAGTATTAGAGGGAAAAAAGTATATTCTTTTCTATTTCCATTCAGTTTTCTCCGAAGGTCTATTATGTCGAAATTTTCTAACATTCTATTTAGCTCCTTAATTTCCTTCTTGCTTATTTTATGGTTAGATTTATATAATTCTGAGAGATGAAGGTTGAGATTGACCCCACCACTAGAGTTTTGTTTTTATGTCTTCCTGTAACTCATTCAGCTTCTCCTTTAAGAATCTGGATGCTCTACCACTTGGTATATACATATTTGGTATTGAAATTGCTTCATTGTATATGTACCATTTAGTAGGATATGGTTTCCTTCCTTATCTCTTTTAATGAGATCTATTTTTTCAGCTCTTTTGTCTGAGATAAAGATTCCCACCCCTGCCATTTTCATTTCAGCTGAAGCATAATATTGTCTGCTCTAACCTTTTACCTTTACTCTGTGTGTATCTCTCTGCTTCAAAGTAGTTTCTTGCAAGCAGCATATTTTAGGATTCTGGTTATTAATCCACTCTGCTATTTGCTTATGTTTTATGAGAGAGTTCATCCCATCACATTCAAAGTTATAATTACTAACTCTGTATTGGCCTCCATGCCATCTTTCTTCAATTTGTATTTTTCACCTTACCTTATTTCCCAGTATTTTCCATCTGAATATCATTTCCTTCAGTGTGTTGGCCCTTTATGTCCGACTTCCCTCCCCTTTATTTCCCCTTTCTCTTTTGCCCTTCTTCCTTCCGTTCCTTCTGTCAGATCCTCTTTTCCTCCTCCCTCCCTCCCCCTTTCCCCTCTTAATACTTGAAAGGTAAGATAGGTTTCTAAACTCAACTGAGTGTGTGTCTGTTTGTCTGTGTGTGGGTATGTATGTGTTAACCCTTTGAGCCAAATCTAATGAGAGTAAGATTCAGGCAGTTCTCATCTCCTCCCTTCTTCCCCTCTATGGCAATAGGTCTTTTGCACTTTTTCATGTGATGTAATTTGCCCCTTCAATCTCTTCCATCCCCTGGTCTCTTCACTGGGTTATGGAGACAGTCTATCAGATAATTCTATCAGAGTCATGGACAAGTCATGAGTGTCCATTACTTCTGGCTAAGTATATTCTCTCTAATAGAGTTACAATTCTCAAGAGTTATAAGAATCATTCTCCCAGGTGGGGATATAGCCAGTTTCATCTTAAGGGATACCCTTTTCATGTATCTCTTGAGTCTCCTGTTTGAAGTCCAAATATTTTATTTATCTTTGGTCTTTTCATCAGGAAAAGTTGGAAGTTTCCTATTTCATTAAATGTCCATCTTTTCCCCCTGGAAGATTTTGCCAGATATCTTGGCTTCATTCCAAGCTCCCTTGCTCTTTGGAATATCATATTTCAACATCCTTAATGTTGATGCAACCAGGATTATAGGTCCTATGAAATCTTTACTGTAGTTCCTTGGTATTCAAATTGTTTTTATGGCTACCTGAAGGATTTTCTCTTTTATCTGATAGTCTGGGGTTGGGCCACAATATTCCTTGGTGTTTTCATTTTGGGATCCCTTTCAGGCAGGGATCAATGAAGTCTTTCAATAACAATATTGCCCTCTGGTTCATAATATCAGGGCAATTCTCCTTCACTTTTTTGTACTCAATCTTTTCAGGACACCCAATGATTCCTAAATTGTTTCTTCTGCATCTGTTTTCCAGGTCAGTTGTTTTGCCAGTGAGGTATTTTAGATTTTCTTCTGATTTTTTCATTTTTTTTTGGTTTTCTTTAACAGATTCTTGTTGTCTCATGAAGTCATTAGTTTCCATAGATTCTAATAATTTTTTAAGAGAAGAATTTTCTTAATTCAAATTTTCAACTCCTTTTCCAATTGGTCAGTTCTATTTTTGAAGGAGTTTTCCATTTTCCCAATTGTGGTTTTGAGAGAATTATTTTCTTTCTGCACTTGTCAAATTGTATTGTTATCTTCTTACAGCAAGATAATAATTTTCTCTTGCAAAATGTTAAATTCCTCTTGAGTGTCTTTTCCCAATTTTTCCAGTTGATTTTTAAATTCCTTCCTGATCTCCTCTAAGAAGTCTTTCTGGGTCAGGAACCAATTCATAACCTCTGAATCTCTAGTTCTCTCTGATTTGGGATCTTTGTCTTTAAGGAAGAATTTCACTGGCCTTTCTTCATTTTCCTAGGATCTTGTGTTGGGGTGAGGCCTGGTTCACTGATGTTGAGATCCCAAGAAGCTTTGCTCACTGGTTAGTAACTTCAAGTGAACCATCCAGTAGGGTACTTTAGATATTTTGTCTAGAGTGTCTGTGATCTTGATTAGTGACCCACTTCCTAGGCCTGGAGGCAACAGCTTCTGGATTTTCCTTGAAAAATGTGAGCTGGGCCCTCCAGCTATATAGTGAATCCAATTAATCCTCAATAAGCACTGTGGGAGATCTTCAGCCCACACCTGAGCCTGTGGGGGTGAGGGGGCTGTTACTGAGTTTGGTCTGAGAAGAGTCACCTTCTCCCTCAGGAATGGGGGAGGAGGGGACTCAATTAGAGACACTAGGACTTCACTTAAAATATGGGGGCTCACAGCCCTGTCTTCTAGACCAGGTGAATTGTTGAACTGATGCCTAACCCTAACCACTGTGCTGGAGTTTTCCTACCCCACATAGTAAATGTTTCTGTGCTGGAGCTCTCCTTGCCACTGTGCACAGAGCAAATGCTTCCACTACTGTTCTCAGATTAGTCCTGGGACCTAACCCTCCCTGTACTGGCTCTCTGTTCTCTTTCCCCAGTTTGCCCACACTCCACTGAGACAGACCTTGTTGGCAGATGTTCTTCTCCTAGATTCTTCTCTATGTTCTTTTGACACAAATTCTGTTAAGAGGTTTGGTTCCTGTTAGTTATGAGAGAAGGCCAGGAGGGCATAAGATAGTGCCTGGCTTCTCTCTGCCATCTTGGCTAGAAATTGATCCATTCATTCTTTAAAATTAGGTTATTTAATTTCCAATCAATTTTAGTTTATCTTTCCATGGTCCTTTATGACATGTGATTTTTATTGCATCTTGACATGAAAAAGATTCATTCAACATTGCTACTTTTCTGTATTTGACTGTGATGTTTTTGATGCTCTAATAAACTTTCAAATGTTTGACTGTTAGAATGTGAGCTCCTTGAGAACAGGAACTAATTTTTTCCTTTCTTTGTGCCCCAAGAACTTAAGCAAGTACTTGGTACATAATAAGTATTTAGGAAATGCCTGTTGAAAAAGAAAAGAAATGTCTATTAATTTGACTTAATTTTTCTTTAGTAGTGTGATAAAATTATAGACTCAGAAGGCCTGAGTGTAAATTCTGGCTTTAGTTATTATTGTCATTGTACCCTTATATAAGTGACTTCCATTCTCTAGACTCAGTTTTCTTCTCACAGAAATAAGGGTGCTACACCACAAAATCATTTCCTGAGATCTCTTTCAGACATCTCCATAGGTCCTTTTTGTTGTTGTTGCTGTGTCAAATAAGTCATATCTGACTTTTGACTCCATCTGGAAATTTCTTGGTATATATATATTAGAATAGTTTGACATATCTTTCTCCATCTTCAGAAACCAAGGCAAAGAGACTTAAATGAATTGCCTATAGTCAGTTACTAAGTATCTGAGGTTGGATTTGAATTCAAGATGAGTCTTCTTGACTTCAGCTTTTGTATTCTATTCACCATGCCACCAAGCTGCCTTACTAAATCCCTGTAACATTTAAATTATATAATGGTGTCTTTTCCTCAAATTTAATACCTCTAATTAACCAAAATCATCATCCATACCTCAGAATTTTATTTCTTGCTTACTTTCATCATTCTTTTTGCTGAACAAAGACTTGAATTAGATTGGAAGTGCATTGACCTAAATTTGGCTGTATCTAATGTGTTTTTGTGACAGGTAAATCCTTATTATAAAGACAAACATACATAGACAAGTTAGAAGTTTATTTGCTTCCTCATGCCATAGACTCCAGAAGTCATTGAAAGGATAAGGAAAAAATTTATCTTGGAACAAAGAAGATATTGAGCTAATATTTCACATCATTTTATGAGATGCTTCCCAGCAGAATGAGAACTGGAATGAGTAGTGTGAATTATTTAGCTCTCAAATATATATATATATATATATATATATATATATATATATTTGAGAGCTAAATAATGTATATATACATATATAATGTATATATATACATATATATATGGATAAAGGTTTTCATAATGGCAGAGAGAAAAAAAATTACTGAGAGAAACTATTGGTTTGAAAACTCTATTCCCCAAATTCAAATTTCAATCTATCTATTAGTAAATCAATCTAAAGGAGTTGCTGGGGGAATCATGAGGGAGAGGAAGAGGAAAAATAGTGGTTAAGAAACTTGTTCAGGTTCAGACAGCTAGAACATGTCAGAATTTGAACTTCAACCCAATCTTTCCTAACTCCAAGCTCTGCAGTTATCTAAAACATCTAGAGACAATTTAATGATATATTGTCTTTAGTGCCAGTCTTGGAGTCAGGAAGACATAAATCTGTAGATACTTAAAAGCTGTGTCATCCTGTTCTTGTCATTTAATATCTCTTTACCACATTTTCTTCATGTATAAAACAAGCAAAATAATAAAAACCTATCTCCCACAGTTGTAAAGATCAATAAGATAAAATTTTTAAAGTACTCATCAATATTCCTGATAGTGTTTTGTAATTTATACTGATGGTATTGATAATACTGACAACATATTGAGATATAACATGATTTTTTGCGTTTGAAAGCTCTATATATGAAATCAGTTCAGTTCAACTTGATGAGGGTTGGGCAAATCAGTGACTGTATCTCTTCAATTTTAGTTAAAATCACCAACATTTTCAGTCCTTTCTTCTATGACCATGCATAGTTGAATTTATCACTCTCAAAATTTGAACACTTTTACCATACTAAATCAAAGTACTGATTTCCTCAGTTTTGCCTTTGTCCTTAGTTATTGCTATAGCTAGACTGACTACCTTTTACCCCTTCCCCAATATCACCACCATGAGTGGTTGAAAATCTATTCATTCTCCAAGCTGTGACTTACTTTCCCTTACTCCATGTATTAATTAATTAATTAATTAAGCCAGACTGGATCCTCAGCTCCTATGAACTCTATTTTGTAACCCATAATATATTTATGCTCTACTTTGTATTATATTTAATTTTATTGGCCCTTTATCCTTGATAATAGTATTGGATAGTATTTTTTTATTCTCATCTACCACACTATGTCTATTAACCTGTCAAAAATATTTTAGCTTTATTTCTTTAACTTTTTA
The DNA here is from genome assembly GCF_037893015.1 of Macrotis lagotis. Lineage (NCBI taxonomy): Eukaryota > Metazoa > Chordata > Mammalia > Peramelemorphia > Peramelidae > Macrotis > Macrotis lagotis. Next base: position 819,341,540 of record NC_133658.1, on the reverse strand, counting down.
TGGCCCTTCTTAATTTATCATTTTCTAACTGTAATCCTCACTTTAGATAATCTATTTTTCAACATCTTGTTGGTGTTACTTAAATTATACTTCATTTCATAGCTACCAGAGTCTGATAAAGTTAAATTGAATGAAATATTGTTTTAAGAAAAATAGGTTTTGAAAAATAAGAGTTTGACTTTGAAAATTTGTTTAAACTATCAGTCATTTCAAGGGCCCAAGAACATCTCATTATTGAGTTTCTTCAGCAATGTTCTACTTATCTGAACCTTTTTTAAAAATGTTTTTTTAATCGAAGGCATAGGAATATTTCCTCATTTGATATTCGTGAGTGAAATTGAAGTCACACTTGAATATTATCTATCAGTCCTACTGGAAAAAAATGATAGAGGTCAAAAAATTTGGTGAAGGAAGAGGTCAGCTGTGATGGAGTCCTTATTAGGAGGAAAATAAATTATAATGACTCTTAAGGAGAGTAATAGACTTGAGAGGAAGGTTTTAAAAAATTATTGTATGATGTGTGTGAATGTGTGTACTTGAAGGAATTATTTTCTAAAAAATAAAATATTCATAATATTTTAAAGTTCTGTCTTGTAAAACTTCAGATGATGTAGGTTTTGTTTTTTTATTTTTAATTATATGTAAAAACAATTTTAACATTTTTTTCAGATTTTGAGTTCTCAATTACCTCTCCTGTACCCCTCCTCCCATTGAGAAAGCAAATTAATATAGGTTATATATACACTTTATTCTCTTGGAATTTTTTTGCCTGTATCTGGCAATAAGACTTGATCAGTTCTTTCTCAGGACATGGATTGTATCTTTCATCATAAGTCATTCAGAATTTTCTTGGTTATTTATATTACTGTTCCTGTGTACAATGTTGTACTGGTTTTATTCATTTCACTTTGCATCAGTTCATGTTGTCTTTCCAATTTTTTTCTTTTTCTTTCCTTTTTTCCAATTATATGCAAAAATAATTTTCAATTTTCATCCTTTTGCAAGCTTTGAGTTTCACTTTTCTCTACCAACCTCCTTTTCCTCCCCCTGATATAGTATGCACATGAACGATTGTGTTTAATCTATTTCCATATTGCACATATTGTGAAAGAATAATTAGAACTAAGAAGGAAAGAAAGATCATGAGGGAGAAAGAAACATCAAAAACATTTTATTTTCCTCCATCTTCTCTTCCCATATTTGTGTTTTACTTTCCCTTTTCTCTCCTATTTCACTATAGGGTAGTATAAATTTCTAAACCCAAAGGGGAATGTATATTATTCTCTCTTTGAAACAAATGTGTTGAAAGATTTACTTAGTATTTACACTCTCCCTTTTTTCTCTCTACTATAATAGGTCCTTTGTGCCTCTTCATGACTAATAGGGGTAGCTAGGTGGCACAATGGATAAAACACTGCCTTTGGAGTCAGAAGGATGGAAGTTTAAGTCCATCCTCAGACACTTAAAACTTATTATCTGTAAAACTATTGTCAAATAACTTAAACCTGATCATCTCACATCCAGAACCATCTCCAGTTGTCCTAAAAAATTTTAAAGGAAACAAAATTCAGGGAACATAGGAAAAAGACTGAAAACATAGGTTAGACCATTGGTTTCAGATGACACCAGAGGAAAAAGTGAGACTGAGAACTCAGCACAACATCTCTTCACTCAAAGCCAATTCTTGTGCTTATCAAGGCATCACCTCCCTGATATCATGGTCTTCTTCAATGAAGGACAAACATCATCATCATCATCATCATCGACTAATAATTTTTCTTACTCTTGTTGTCTAATATATTTCTCTTTCCATTTAACTTTTCATGTATAGCTTGAGTTTTGTATTTGAAAATCAAATTTTCTGTTTAGTTTTGAATTTTTTATCAGGTTAAGTTTGAAAGTCCTCATTTTCTTTGGAAATCCATGTTTTCCCCCTGAAATAATATTATGAATTTTAAGGATAGTAGATTGCCCTCTAGAAAATCATATCCTAGTCCCTCTGATCCTTTAATATTGAAGCTGACAAGTCCTATGATCCTGTCTGAGACTCCCTGGTATTTAAATTGCTTCTTTGTGGCTGCTTACAGTATTTTCTCCTTTCCTTGAGAATTATGAAATTTTGCTGCAATGTTCCTTGAAGTTTTTACTTTGAGATCTTTTTCTGAGGGTATTGATGTAGTCTTTCAAAGATTAGCTTATCTTCTTTTTTTATTTTTTTTCAAGGCAAATGGGGTTAAGTAGCTTGCCCAAGGCCACACAGGTAATTATTAAGTGTCTGAGACCACATTTGAACCCAGGTACTCCTGACTCCATGGCTGGTGCTTTATCCACTGTGCCACCTAGCCACCCCTAGCTTATCTTCTTGTTCTATGTTTTTAAAGCAATTTTCCATGATAATTTACTTCATGATACTTTCATGCTCCTTTTCTGATTGTGACTTTTATATAAATCAATAATTCATAAATTATCTCTCCTGGATCTATCTTTCAATTCTGTCATTTTTCCTAAGGGGTACTTTTACATTTTTTTCTATTTTTCCAGTCTTTTAATTTTTTTGATAGTATCTTGATGTATCATAGAGTCATTAGTTTCATTTGTCCAATTCTAATTTTTAGGGCTTTAGTTTCTTCCATTAGCTTTTGTGTTTCCTTCTCCATTTAGTTAGTTTTATATTTAGTGGCATTGATTTCTTTTCCATTTTCCCTATTTACTTTTGCAGGTATTGTTCTCCAGTCAATTTTTCATAATTCTTCTGCATGGCTTCCATTTCTATTCTCCATTTTTCTCCTCCTTTGTTTTTTGAAACCCTTTAAAGACATTTAAAGGCAACTTTTTGGATTTGAAACCAATTCAAAACTCCCTTTTAAACTTCACATGCAGGTATTTTGTCACTGCTTTTCTCTTCTGAGATAAAATTCTTGTCTCACTCTCATAATAGTAGACTTTTTGAGGGTAATGCTCTTTTTTGTTGGGGTTTTTTTCCTCATTTTGATATTGAGCTTTTCTCCTGAGGCAACAGGAAGATAGTGACAAACTTCTTGCTGTGGTTGGGTGTCTGGTCCTTGGCTTACTCTTTTGTACCCCCCCACACTCTGACTTCATGTGTGTGTATGTGTATGTGTGTGTGTATGTATGTGTATATGTGTATACATGTATAAGATTTTTGTGCTTGAGTTGCTAATGGTTTGATTCTTGTGTTAGGTTAGCCAAGTTCAGTCCCACCTGTTGCAGCAGCATTCCTGGTCTTGAACTTTGCCTTCTGAGCTGGAGGTGGGATCCTCATTGGTGATCTGCTACATTGGTCACATGACCTGCACTGTAACTAAGTCTTCTGATGATTTCCCAGCTCTCCCACCTGTGCTAGCCTATAATTCTCTTTTATTGACCTGAGCTAGTCCTTTTCTGATGTTCCTCCATTATATCTTAAGTGGAGAACTTATTTCACCCTGTTTTGTGCATGTTATTTCTTTTTGGGTTTTTTTAAGAGGCTTCATTAAATTTTTTTTCAGGAAAAGTTTTAGAAACTTCCTGGCTTTGTGCTGCCATCTTGGCTCTACCTTCCAAAGAATTTTAAAGATTCTTAATGTCTTTTAGAGTCATTAGTTTCCACCTACCCCATCTATTTTTTAGGGATTTGTTGTCTTAAGTTAACTTTTCTTTGTTCTTTTCCATTTGGCCAATTTTACCTTTAAAGGTACTGCTTTCTTACTTTTCCAAGATGTTGACTCTTTTTTTCCTAATTATCTTGCATAATTCTCATTTCTGTTCCCAATTTTTCTTCAGTTTGTTTTACTTGATTTTAAGAATCTTTTTGAGCTCTTCCAAAAAGATTGCTTTTGGACTTGAGACTATTCATGACCTGTCTTTTGACTTCACATATAATTATTTTGCTACCTCTTCTGAGATAGTTTCATCGCCTCTGTTGTCTGAATGGCTTTCTTTAATTTGGGTTCTTTTTGAGTTTTTGTTCATTTTAAAAGTTGGGCTTTCCTCCTGGGACACAGGGGGCACAGGTGCTGGTAACTAATTTTTTGCAGTGGGTCCTCAACTGCTTTTAGCTTGCAGTGTGATACATATTTAAAAAAAAAAGATTACTTTTCATTTAAATAATGAAATGGTAAGATATGATGCACATTGTTGTTTCTAATATTTCACACTTATACAGGTCCTGTCAGCTGATAAATTTAAATTTAGTGGAATAAATAATACTCTAATATAGTAAAATTCAGGCATGTTCTCACATAGAGGAATGACAATTGATTTATGAAAAGCAGAGTTTTAAAGTTGAAATTGGACCAAAATTGGAATCAGAAAATGATGAGTTCAAATCTTGTTTCTATACTCACTAATCATAAGACCATGAGCATAGCAATTATTTGCTAAGTAGCACATGATTTGATAGAGGGAATCCCTCCCCCCACCAACAAAATCAGAATTCCATTGAAATATACTACCCTATAAAATATATATTGTGCAAATTTTAAAAACAATGAAAAGTGCTACATTGCCTCTTCTAAAACTGTATGATTTCCTTGGAAGGGAGTTTTGAATAAAACAATTCCAAAGGAAACCAAATTCAGGGAATAAAGGAAACAGACTGAAAGCATAGGTTTGACCATGCCACCACTCCGCTGAGAAAACTCCAGTGCTTTCCTACTACCTCCAAGATCAAACATAAACTCCATTGTTTAAAATTTTAAAATCTTTAAAACTTTGTTTCTACCTTTGCAATTTTCTTAAATTGCACTCTCCCTGTAGGATTGAGGGAAAAAATTCATGATTGATTGTAAATTTAAAAAAAATCATAACTTGATGACCAATGAGGGAGCTGTCCTTGATCCTTTCTTCTATTTATCAATGATGTGCTGACTCAATGGAATCATGGTTTTTCAATATGTTATTTAAGTGGTACAAATACATGATGAAGATATTTTTAGATAATATTCTGGTGGGGAAATTATTAGCTTTTAATGCATTACAAATTTTTCTCTTACTGTTACCCAACACCTAAAATGTTAATATACTCTTAGATGTGTTAACAGAGAAATAATATTAAATAATATTCAGCAAAATGAAACTTAGAGAGAGGAAGTTAATTTCCAAAGTCAGGAGATCTTAAGTCAAAAACAAGATTATTATACATCCTAATTGTGTGTTTTTTCTACCACCAACCACTATTTTTTAAATATCTAATTTAATTCCTTCCATAAAATAAAAGAAATAAGGCAAAATAGTTGCATCATAATTTAAGCTTTACCACTTACCATAATGACTACATACACACAAGTCAGTTCAGGTATCTGTATTTCAATTCCTTCATCTTTAAAATGAAGTGGTTTGACAAGTATCCTCATGGTTTATTTTATTTCCATAATTCTTTGATTTTTATGGTCCTCCTATGATCTATAGGAACTTTTTTGTTTCTATTTATCATTTGATAACATAATCTAGCAGGACAAATACTTATTTTGAAGTCACAGGACCTGGCTTCCAATCTGAACTATGTGACTTACTAGCAACTTATGATCTTGGGAAAAGTTTTCAACTTCCTTTTTTTCTCATTTCCTTATTTGAAAAATACAGTAATCAAATTAGATGGTCCCACGATTACTTTGAATTCTCTGTATTCATAATTGCATGAAAATCCAATTCTTACTACCTTGATTCATCTCTTTTATTTGTAGTTTTTGATCTCTTGACTTTTTTAAAACTTGCAGAAAATTCTACTTGTGTATTTTTAAGGAATTGTTTTCTTCATTCAATTTTTATCCTCCCCCCCACCAATTTTTATTCTACTACTCTTACTTTATTTTTAAAATCCTTTGGAGACTCTTCAAAGAAAGTTTTTGACTTTTAGACCAATTCATATTCACCTTTGTGGCTTCACATGAAGCCAATTTGACATTGTTGTCCTCTTCTTTGTGTTTTGATCTTCCCTGTCACCATAGTAACCTTATAAGGTCAGGGTTCTTCTTTTGCTCATTTTTAGTCTATTTCATGACTTTTAAAGTTGAGTTCTGCTCCTGGGCCACTGGGGGCACTGTATCAAGCTTCTTGAGCTGGGTCTCAGGGGACTGCTCATTGGCTTTCTGTGCTAGGGTTTCAGGCAGCTTGCCCCTTGTACTGGGGTGACCCAGCCTAGTCAAGCTTATTGTAATGAGGGCTCTGGGCCTGGCATTTTACCTTCTGCACTGGAATTGGAGGGTTCATCAATGATCTGTTGTGCCACTGGTGTACTGAACCAGGACACAAGAGGCCTAAGTGGCTGATTTATGCTGTGGTTCTGAGTCTCCTGCTGGCTTGCTTGGACACTGCCTTCACTAGACTTTGATCCCCTTTTATGGAAGTAAGACAGATGTTTCCTGAAATCCACCTGTTACCTTAAGTTGGAAAATTATTTTACTTCATCTTTTCATAGGTTCAGTTTCTCCAGAATCTATTTAGGGGTTTGATTTAACATCACTTCTTTTTTTTTTTTTTTTTTTGGTTTTTGCAAGGCAATGGGGTTAAGTGGCTTGCCCAATGGGCTTAAGTGTCTGAGGCCACATTTGAACTCAGGTAATCCTGACTCCAGGGCCAGTGCCCTATCCACTGAGTGACCTGGCCACCCCTTAACATTACTTCTGAGAGAAATTTGGTAGAGCTCAAGCAACTTTCTGGTTTTTCTCCACCATCTTTGCTCTGGCTCTAATTATAATTTTTCAATGATTATCTTAATAACTTTTTTCTAACTTGTCTTCCTGACTTAATTTTATAGTCACTTCAATCTTTCTTCTACTACTTTCCAAATAAAGTCAAGGAACAATTATTAAGTATATGTGTATCTAACTCTATGCTATGTATTGTGTATAAGCAGAAAGGCAGATAGTTCCTTTTCTAAAGAACTTACAGTCTAATTGGGTAGATAATATGTAAAAATTGCATATAAACAAAATAAAGAAAAGATGACCTGAAAATAATTTCAGAAGGAAGATAGTAACCTTAATGTTAAACAGGAGAGATTTCTTGTAGAAGGTTGAATTTTAGCTAAGATTGCAAGGAAACTAGGGAAGTAAGGAGGGAGGCCAAAATCATGTCTGACCATATCACCCCATCTTGCTTAGTCAACTCCATTGGATTCTTGTAACCTTCAAGTTAAATACAGACTCTTGTTTGGTATTTAAAGATATTTACAATTTGCTACATTTCTACCTTCATGGTTTTCTGACATTTGACTCCCCTTCGCATAAAATTTTAAGTTTGATCTATGGAAGTTTATTTGAAATTCCCCAAAGAAAATAGTTTCATTCCCTGTTTTCAACAGTTGTCTACCATGCCTGGAATTCTCTTTCCCATCTCTTAGATTTTCTGGCTTTCATCAAAATTCTTCTCAAACTTCTTTTTGCAAGAGACCTTTCCTTATTTCTCCACTACTACTACTGATACATCCCCTTTCACATTAGCTTACATCAACTTTACATTTATCTCATCTAATCCTACTGATTTATAGGTTGTCTCCCCAGTAAGATTGTTCTATTGTAATCATTTTAACCATTTCTTTTATCCTAGGGCTTAGGCTGAATCATAGTAAACATTTAATAAATTCTTGAATATTGATTTAATTCCAGAGATACAAGATAAAGGACATTACAATCATGTGAATCATTATGGCATTTTTATTTACAATATGAAAGAGTTCTCACTTCTGTTGGCTTCAACCACCATAAATTCCACAGGGTTATTTTGAGAATCAAATTGAAATAATATCTGTAAAGTAATTTGCAAATATCAAAGCATTATATAAACATAACTACTATTACAATTATTTCTTATTATTATAACCTTGAATCTCAAACTAGATTTAACGTGTCTCAGACATAATAAATTCTTCCAGAAACAAAGATTTTTACAAGTACTTCTAAGACAGGAATTGTTGCTATTAATTTCATTCAACTCCATAATGCCTCAAATGCAATGAGTATTCAAAAACTATTTTATTCATTGAAACTATATAAAATTAATCTTGGAAAATTAATTTTTAAACCTTACACTTCCACTCTTGGATTTGGGGCTCCTGTGAAATTCCTGAAGCATTTCATCGTGGGTGGTGTATCTTTTTAAATGTTGCATATGATTATTTATTTAATCTACTTTTTCAATGACATTGCCAATATGGTTAGTGATATGAAAATGAAGTTGAGGCTTTAAATTAAAAAAAAAAACCTGCTAAAAGAAGTAAAATTGCTGCCTTTCTCCCTTACATAAAAGATGGAACATAGGGGGAGAGCTAATTTGTAAGAATAGTGATATATATATATTTATATTTATATATACACACATGTATATACGTATAGGTATGTATATGTATTTATTTGCAGATGTTCATGAACATGACAATGAAACTGTGGGAATTGAGGATTGCATAATTCTATGTTCTAGTTATAACACTACCAAATATAATCTAGTGACATTTAAATAATTATTTTTAAGCTGAATTTCAATTGACATAAAAAAGTTATTTTTCAAAAGATAACATATCTTGTGGAATAACTGAATAGATGATAAAGTATTAGAAACCCTGTGATACAGTTAATTCTTATTAGTGATATCATTGCACAGATCCTTTCTTTCTCCCTTGCTTGCTTGCATTTTCCCCCTTCTTTAAAAGGCCTTGTGGGGGCGGCTAGGTGGCGCAGTGGATAGAGCACTGGCCTTGGAGTCAGGAGTGCTTGAGTTCAAATCTGGCCTCAGACACTTAATAATTACCTAGCTGTGTGGTCTTGGGCAAGCCACTTTAACCCCATTGCCTTGCAAAAACTAAACATTAAAAAAAAAAAGGCCTTGTGAAAATTTTGGGGGGGGGATTCTATTGAGATATCTCCTCATTACTTTAATAAATTATCTTACTCTTAATAATAATTTATGGATTGTTATTCTTAATGCCACCATCATAATTATCTGCATTCAAACACTTTTGTGCTAGATACTGGTATTATAAAGGGCTTCAAAATATCAACTCATAAAATCTGATAAATCATTATAAAATACTTACTCTGTGCAAAGCATTGTGCTAGATGCTAGGAAAAGGGGCAATACAAAAGAAAACAACAAAAAAGCTATCTCTGCCCCAAAGGGGCTTACATTCTATGTAAGGTATACAATAAGTATAAATATACATATGTTATTTTGAGGAATGAAAGCAGACACACATACAGATACACATATACACAAGCACACAGACAAACGTAGCTAGAAATATCAAGAAAAACTTTATAGAAGATGAAGTACATGAACTGAGCCCAAAAGGAAGCTAGAGAGTCTAACCATTTCCTACTATCCACCTCCCCTATGTTAAACACATGTAGCAACTACATAGCTTATTGTATAGAATACAGAACTTAGTGTCAGAAAAAACAAAATCCAAATCCTACCTCTTCTAAATTATTACTTCTGTGACCCTAAGCAAGATACTTAATTTCTCTTGGACTCAATATTACCTAGAAAATGGGGTAATAATAGTATATACCTGAGAGGGTTATTGTGAGGATCAAATATATAAAGTTCTTTGCAAATCATAAAATGCTATGTAAATTCCTACTGTAGTTGTTGATGATGCTATTCATATCTCCTATTACCTAGTGTTCAGATATTTTTATATTACCTTTCTTACTCTAAAAAATTCTTTTAATCTCTTATCCTAGGCATATCAAGTCATATGTAAACATTAAACTCACATGTAAAATGAATTAACACTCTGACTCAAGAATACCCTGATCTACCTTTATTCCTGTTCAATTCTAATAAAAGAAGTGAGTCAACAAAAATTTCATCAGTGCTCACAATGTGATTTAATTTGCAATAGTGCTCTAGGACTCTATAGTTTCTGAACTGCTTTTTCCCCCCTTCCTTACATTAATCTCACAATTATTGATATTTTTGTTTACCATTTAGTTTTATTTTATTTTTTTCAGTTAACAAACATTTTATTAAGCTATCCCTCTCATTGTCCTTCACTGGGCAAGTTAAGGAAAAACCCTCAATGCATATCTATATGGTCTAGCAAAACAAATTCCCATATTAGATATGTCTAAAGATGCCTTTCTGTATTTTAATTTCATCACATATGTGGTGAATGGTTTATTTCTTTCTATTAAAGATCACAATTTTTCATTGCATTGAGCAAATTTATCAAAAATTTCAAATATCATTGTCATTGTGTCAATCGTCCTAGTTTTGCTCAGATTGCTCTGCCTCAGTTCATAGGTTTTTCTAGTTTCCTCTGAAATCATCCATGTCCTCAGTTTTTTATAGCATTATATTCATATACCACAATTTATTCAGTCATTATTTAATAGGAGGTTATCCCCTTGGGGTAAAAGTTCAGATGTAATATAGCTGAGTCATATGCATGACTTAACTTTCAAGGCATAGTTCCAAAATGCTTTTCAGAATGACTGGATCATTTCACAGCTCTACTAACAGTTCACTAGTGTGCCTGTTTTCCCACGGCCCCTACATCATTTGTCATTTTCCTTTTTGTTAAAATTTGCCAGTCTGAAGGGTATGAAGTAGAATTTCAGTTTTTATTTGCAATTTCTCTAGTTACTACTAGTTTAAAATATTTTTCGCAAAATCCACTATTTTAGATTTCTTCATTTGAAAACTTCCTGTTAATATCCTTTACTAAGTATTTATTGAATAATGACTCTTAGTCTTACATATTTGAATCAGGTTTTTATATATCTTGAAAATGAAAGTTATCAGATAAATCTGTTACAAATATTTTCTTATAGTTTCATACTTTCTAAATTTTACTACAGTAGATGTGTGTATGCAAAAAGTTGTGCTTGTTTAATCATGAACTCTTCCCCGCTTTATAGGTTCAATGGGTAAACTCCTAGTTCCTCTATCATTTACTTATAACATTTTGAATCTAGGACATATATTCATTTGAAGTTTATGTTGATGTATGGTATGAAATTTTTTTTTCTGAAGCTATTTTCTTCCCTAATATTGTCAAGTTTTCCAAAAAATTTTTATCAAAAAGTGAATCTTTCTAACAATATTTGGGCTCTTTGAGTTTATTAAACATTATGCTGCTGTTAATATTTGCTCATTTATATTATATTTAATTGTAAATCAATTCCATTGATCAACTTCTCTCATTTAAACAGTGCCAAATTATTTTGAGTATTTTCCTTAAACTTTTTAGGCAAATGTTCTTATCCTCACTTAACTAATGAAAAAGAATTGAGTTTCAGTAAAATGAAATAATTTGGTTTGATAAGGAAGGAGAGACTCATGGAGGTTACATGAATTGCAAATGGTCATATATCTAGTAAATGGCAGAACGAAGATTAGAACACAGATCCCCTGTGTTCTTTTATTTCTTGAAGGCCCATATTAGATTCTGAAAATCCATTTGAACAGGAAGACATTTCATTCTTTCCCCTTCTTATTGTTATACTTCATAATTAAATAATTAATTACAATCTTTTTACATATGCCCAAACCCATGTAACTAATTCATCGCTTAATGAAGTGATTTTTGATATTGTAATGGACATTTTTTTCAGTCTTCCTGTCCATTGTTATAAATAACTGAATAATTATCTAGTGAATAAAGAATTCCTCTGTACTTTAAATATGTAGGGAACCCCTACAGAAAATATCTAAATCCAAAAATAAAGGTAACTTCTTTAGCTTCCTTTATTAGATTTCTATTTTTCAGAAGAAACATAATTTATTAAATTCCACTGTGTAAAATATAGTGCTTATGGACATGATGCTAATTATTTTCATTCACTTTTTTATCTTTCTTTTCTTTTCTTTTTGCTTTTATAATCCAGACCTGTTAATTCATTAGTACAGGTAACTCAGGATATAAAAAAACCTCCCATATCAATGCAGATTATACATGTCAAGTTCTTTGAAAACTTTATTGGGGTGGGGGGAGAGGATTGCAAGGCAATGGGGCTAAGTGACTTGCCCAAGGTTACACAGGTAGCTAATTATTAAGTGTCTGAGGTTGGATTTGAACTCAGGTCCTCCTGACTCCAGGGCCGGTGCTCTATCCACTGCACCACCTAGCTGTCCCATCTTTGAAAATTTTAAAGCACTATACAAATATTAGTTAGTGATTACCACTATTTTTACTATTTCTTTATTATCTTCATTTTTTGAGAAAGTCTTAAAAGAGTCTTCCGAAGCCCTAAGGCAATTAGTAGTTTGACCAAGGTCCTACAAAAAGAATTTATCAGAGGAATTACTTGAACCCAGGTCTTCCTCATTCTGAGTCTTTTTCTTTCTCTATTACATCATGCTGCCTTTTTATTTACATAATGAATTGTAATTTTTTAAGCATTTGAAAAAAAAATCTCATTTGATCCTAACCAAAAAGGTTGAGATTGCTAAAACAACATTTATATAATTCATTTTGCCAACAAAAAAAGACTTATGAAAACAGTTTAAATAACTCCCCCAGTTTCATGAATCATCAATGGTAGAGCTGGAATTTAAATCTTCAACTTCTGTTTCCAAACTCAGTGTTCTTCCCAATGAACAAAGCTTTTGACCGAATAGAAATGGAATGGAAAGGATATTTGTGCACTGGACTGTGTCCACAGAAGAGCAAGCTAGGATACCAAATGACCTTAACTCCCTGTCATATTAAAATTAGAAAAATGAATTAGTGATTAATTATCTGAATAAAATTTACCTGAACAAGAAAGAAACATTAATTTCATCAACTATTTGAAATACTGTCACATGGAGGAGGGATTCGAAACTTTTTGTTTGATATCAGAAGTCAGAAATAGGAATGTTGGACAAAAGATGCAAAGAAATTGACTTAGACTTGCTGTCAAGAAAAAACTTCGAGGAAGCTAGGTGGTGCAGTGGACAGAGCACCAGCCCTGGAGTCAGGGATACCTGAGTTCAAATCCGGCCTCAGACACTTAATAATCACCTAGATGTGTGACGTTGGGCAAGCCACTTAACCCCATTGCCTTGCAAAAAACAAAAAAACAAAACAAAAAAACAAACTTAAGATTCAATCTGTCCCAATATGAAATGGACTACCTTGGAGGTATTCTATTAGAGGCTAGATGACTACTTTTTCCTATTTTATAGGATTTATTTACTCTGTGACTTGGATTGCATAGCTACTGAAATCTCTTATAAATATCAAATTGCTTGATTCTATATATGTATTATAGATGCTATTTTTAACTTACTTTTTTATTTTCTTTCTTCTAAGTTGTGGTAAATACTCAAAAGGAAAGGGTTTAGGTGGCAATTAAGCAAATTATTTCATGAGTTCAGCTTTATTACTCTTTTGGTGAGATAGTAAGTCAATATACATATAATGTGAATGTCTATGATTGGTATGCATATTTTTGCATGCATGAATTCATATATACAAAAATATATACATGAAATGATATGAATAGACAGTTTTCAAATGAAATTAAAGATATATATAATTATATGAAAAAATGATGCAACTCATTGATTTGAGAAATGCAAATTAAAACTACTATGAGGTATCATCTGACACTTATCAGATTGGCTAACATGAGAAAAATGGGGAAATAATCAATGTTGGAGAGATTATGGGAGGATTGGGATATTAATACATTGCTGGTAGAGTTGTGAATGAATTTAAACATTCTAGAGGGTAATATGATTAATAAAACTGTTCATTTCCATTGACCCAGAAATTCCAATTCTAGGCGAATATCCAGAAGAAGTCATAAAAAATGGGAAAAGTCTCACATATACCAAAATATTAATAGCAGCTCTTTCTGTAGTAGCATAGAATTGAAAATTGAGGAGATACTCATCAATTGGGAATAATTAAACAAGTTATGGTACATGACTATTATGGAATACTATTGTTCTATAAGAAACCAAAAATGGTAGGATGTTAGAGAATAGAATTAATTACAGGATCTGATGTTGAGCAAAGGGAGGAGAACCAAGAGAACAATGTACAAGGCAACAATATTAGACCAGCTAAGGATAATGTCATTCCCATCCAGAGGAAGAAAAGCAAAAAAAAAAACAAAAAAATTCTTCAGAATCTGATGAACGCTACATTCACTTTTTAAAAAATTATCTCATGTATTTCTTTCCCTTAATCCTAATTCCTCATCCTGAAAATGATTAATCTGCAAACATGTTTAACACATATGTGCATGTACAATATTAACCTGACTACTTGCCACTGAGGGGGAGAGGTGGGAAGGGGGGTGGTAGGAAATTTTGTAACATGAAAATATAAATAAGCATATGGACGAATGTTGAAGAATTTTTATAACATGTATTTGGAAAAATAAAATATCAATAAATTTTGTTTATATATGTACATAATCAGAATATATCTATATGAGTGTGTAAGAGGGCAATAGACAGAATCTTATCTAACAAGTCAATGCCCTGGCACTATCAAACAATATTAAGGATTTGAGGGAAACTTTTTTCCTTTGTTATCTACATGGGGGAATAAACAAAATTTGAATCCATGAAACCCTATATTAATGTATTGAGTTGCAGAGGTTGCATTTATTGTCTGAATGAGATTCTCATAATTGCTTCACAAATAGTTCTAAGGGAACTTTGTGAAACTTCACTCAGTTATAAATCTCAATTTAATCAAATAGATTAAATATGCAGGGAGAAACCACAAAAGGCAGTCAAGATTTTGTTTTATGTGAATGTGCAATGATAGACACAACCAGGAGGCAGAAAAATCAAGGTCAATATATGCTTTAAATAGAATTCTTTCCATTTTATCTGTTTATGACATCTAGATTGGAACACCATGCATCATCTACCATCTCATTCTAGAATATCTTTTGTTTTGCCAGGCCCCATTTCCCATTAGTGAGGTCTTTCTTTATGAGGCTTCCTTTTTTGTGGAGGTGCTGAGGCTGGCCAGACTTCATTGCCTTCACAATTGTGTTTCTGACTCTCTAGCTTTCAATTCTCTGCGCTCAATGCTAAGTACCTCTATTCCTCCATTTGCTCCCATCCCATACTCTCTTTTATGTATTGTCTTCTTGCAGTAGATTTTGACCTATTATATTCTTATTTATCAAGGATTATATTCTTATTTTTATTTATAGCTCCAGCACTTAGGACATAGTAAGTCCTTAAATATGCTTGTGTCTTTGCCTCAGCCTGGTGTGACATCAGTTAGGTACTCAAGATCATCTAGAACAAAAATAATCCAGGCAAAGCTGAATAGATGTCTACTTCACCCTCAACTGACCTTTAAATTCCAGGGATGGTTGAAGATTTCTATCTTGTAGTAGTCCCATGGGATGGTAGGGATCCAAGGAATTCTGCATAATCTCACCACACCAATCTCTCTTTGAAGTCAATACAAATTGCTCTTGTCTAAATAATGACACCAAGAACAAATTTTTAAAAAAGTTATTTGTTAGGAAAAAAATAGACATATGCAATTTGGGAGTTATCATCCATCTAATAAAACTTACCATAATCCCCCCCTTTGTTTTATAGTTATGGAAACTGTGTCCCAGGGAGATTGAATTATTGAAGGTCTTCTATTCATCAAATTTCAAGATAGAGGATTTTTATTCCATTCTTATGACTTCTGACTAGGAACTATTGTTCTTTTTATCTTGTTAGATTGTCTCCTCCTGGAATGTAAACAAACTGCAATATAGTGCAATGGTTATAAGTTATGTGGCTAAACAAATTTGTATGCAACTGTGTTTTTCTGGAAGCTAATGTGAAAGGATATGATTTCTGCCATCAAGGAGCATACAGCCTACTAAGGGAGGGTAGTTCTCTCAGGAAGTGATAGATAGGTAGAAAAGTACTTTATACATTTTTAAGAAGAAGAATTTATGTTTTTAGGGAGAGGACATTTCTGAATCTATGATATCACCAATGTACAGAAATTGGGTTTTGGAAATTGCCTCAACCAATATTCCTCAGAGAGATAGAAAATTCATTTAAAATGTACAGATGAAGGGAATTCTCTGGGGACACTTTGAGACTTATTGCCTTTTATGAGATCATGGCACTAGTATTTATTCAGGTCTTACCAGCTTCTGGACATCTCTATCTCCTGGATCACATTGCCTTTCTGCCAGGAACTTAGTAGGCACTTAATAAATGTGTTAAATTGAATCTAATTGTAAAACTACTTGAAAGATGTTATTAAAGCTTCTTGTTTCCAGAAGAAAGGAATCAGGAAGGATTGTAGTAATAGAGAGATAGAGCTTTAGATTTGGATAATTATGAGGAAGTAAGTGGTGGGGGTGGGGTGGAGAGACTGATCATTAAAAGGGGATGTGGTGAATATAGCCAATAACAGATGACGAGTATGCAATAGATACATATAGCAAGTTCTCTTAGAAAGAAGGCAGAGGGAAGAAAAGTTTCATTCACATGCTAACCTTGAATGATGAAGTAAAACTATTCAGTTACTATTTGAGAAATTGTAATCATAAAAAATTGTGATCATAATTGATACAAGAAATCTTGCTCTATAAATATACCTTTTTAGTATATTTTCATTGGCCATAGCTAGATAGAGAGAGAAAGGTATAGCTATGTACAGAAATATAGATATAGGCTACAGCATTTTGAACAAATTTCTAAGGCTAGTGGTTACAGAGAAGCTGAGATTTTCTTAACTAGAGAATTCCTTAGGTCCATGTTATCACAGGTCAATTTCCTAACACTTGCTTATAGATATGAGGCACAGGAAAAAAAAGATAAAAGAACTGTATGAGAATAGCCTGAGGAGTTCCATTTTTTATTATATAAAGTAGAAAAACAGATGAAAATCACTGGCTCCTATTACACTGGTTATCAATATTTTGATTCTAAAAAACCACCATAGGAGTTTTTCCAACTCCAAAATTTCACTTATAGCCACTTTCATTATGGGTGCCCAGCATCAGCTCTAAACTCAAGTAATATTCATTGTATATTTGGTTAATGATCAAAACTTAATTGAATATCCAAAGAATGTAGGGCAAACTTTATTAGTTGAAGTCTCAGTCCCTCTCCCATTTCTCTACCTTTCCATGACATTCTATTTCCTAATTAGTTGATTAGGAAGTAATTGTGCTCCAACCCATCATTAACTGTGTGATAAATCTATTTTCATTTTATCTCATGCATTTTTGATAATAAATTTTACACTAGCTTTCCTTCATAGCATAGCATCCTTTCACCCACCATCCTTCTTTCCATTGTCCTTTGGGTAACACTCATTTTAATTTGTCTGGAGACTATTATGTTCCATGCCTTATTATATTATACTACAAGTAAAATATGGACTTCTATTTAATGGGAAAGATTGAGACATTAAGGAATCTTGAATTTTTGTAAAAATAAAAATCAGGTCTCCTCTCTTCCCCTTCTAATTTTCAACAAAAAAAAGAATGAAAGAAAATAGATTGCAAAAGAATAACCAATGATGTTGTCCTCAATTCCTCAGAAAACTTTTAGACAGTTCACTAAAGAGATATTTAATATTTTAAAAAGGAAGCAATTATTCTTAAGGATCAGCCTGAAAGTATTAAAAATAGATTATACCAGGAAACATTTTATTTCCATTTTGGGTAGGGCTACTAACTGAGGGATCAGATGGAAATTTTAAATGTTTCAGAAAATCTACCTAATTTTTAATGAAACCTTTGATGGTATACTATGCTATTTTGATGGAAGAGATGGGAATTAGACATGAATTCATTGAGATAGGTGGACAACTGATTGTAATGAATAAAAGTTGATGTATTCATATTTTCTCTTTCTCTGTCTTTGTCTCTGGCTCTCTCTATCTCTTTGCATAGGACTGGAAAAGCCTGATAAGGAAAAGGACCCATACCAATGGGCTTTGGGAGAACCATAGATAAATGGATGGATAGATAGAATTATATGTAGATGACTAATCTAAATTTGTATAGAGACATCTATGTGTATGTTTAATCTATATAAATTTATAAAATAGTTTAATATATAATTTTGATAACTGAGATTCCAATGATAAATGAGTTGTTACAAGAGAAGCAGCTTCCAAATGAGGGAACAAAGAAAGACCTGTTGGAGGAGGTTGCATTTAAGTTAGGTCTTGTAAAACTAGATAAATTTTCATTGGTCAGATGTAGTACAAAATAATATTCTGAGCAGAGGTCTCTTTAGCACTTAAAATAGTGCCTGATACATAATATATGCTTAATAAATAATTTTTATTGATATTGTAGAAACAAAGCATAAGGTTAAGTTCTTTCTATGGCTAATTAGAAAAGGACAAGATTAATTCATTGTAATTGTATGTATGTGTATACACACACACAAACATATATGAATTCTCTTTAGGGTACTTAGCAATTAAAGAGTATTGATGGTGCTATAAAAATTTAGGAATCAATTATCCCTTAGTCCTGCTAACAAATATATAGACAAATATAGTTCATATGGCTTAGAAAATGAACGACTGAAGAAAAATAAAGTTGAATTCCCAATAAGGCATTATTACATTGGTTACTTGATCAGTTGGTTTCCTTGTCTTCCTTTACTATCAGAAAAAAAGCTCACTAAGTTGGTGAGGTATATAATGGAAATGACTATGATATTTAAAAAGATATCAATGAAATAAAGTATTCTACATAATGGGGAAAAATTCAACTGATACCTTATCTAGAAAGATAGAAAAAAACCACCACTGGGGTTTTATTCCTGATGAAACTGGTTTAGTTGACCAAGATGACTTGGATATGACTCTTTGGAAAAAAAATTTCATTTGTTTTAGGCTTCAGGAAAAGTACTGAACCCCTAAACACATTGTAACAAATGGTATCACATTATGGTGTCTAGCCAACCCATAAGAGACACCATGCCCACTAAATCTCCAGCTTGAAAGGATTGTGAAAAACCCAAGAGCTATTGGAGAGCCAACAAGGACTAACGAGTTTGCATCTGCTGGTGCCACCTGTGCCTAGGAAACCAAAGCCAAATCAGTCTCCCACTACTCCTCCAGCATATCTTAAACCCTATTTATTTATGTTGGTTCAGAGAGATGAGGAGGCAGGTGGTAGAAAAAAGTCCAAAAGAGAAATGAGGATCAACCACATTCCTAACCTCATTAAATATGCAAATAGTTCATATTTATTCCACTAAATATGAATAACTGACATTTTCTTCCACCTTCTGAAGAGTTGCACTGATTTTCCCTTGTTTTTTTCCTTTTCTCTCTCTCACAATGCCACAATATTAGCGATAGAATTCTAGCAAGTAACTGACAACTAACTAAGTTAAGTGGCAAATGTAAAGTATATTTTGAGACTTAAATGCTAGAACAGCTCTGTGCATGGTTGTATGACTTTTGGCAACTCAAGTAATTACTGTGACCTATAGTTTCTTCATCTGCACTCTGAGGGAGCTGGACTAGGTCTAGTGTACTTAACCATGTATGTATGTATATGTATGTAATACAAAAACTTACATAATTGTGTGCATGTATTTTAAAGAGATGTATTTAATTTAATTTTAATTAAATTTTAGTTTATTTTCAATTCTGAATATTTGCCTTCTCTATCTATTAAGAAAGCTAGAGAAAACAAAATGCATTAAAATTATGTGGAATCATGCAAAATAAATTCTCACATTAGTTATGTCAGGAAGAAAATTAAAAGGAAAGTAAAAAGAAAAAAGGAAAAAAGGAAGTGGAAGAGAGAGAAGGGAAAGGGAAATTTCATAGAAGAAAGAGGAAGGAATGGAATGCTTTAATTTATTCTCTGAGTCCATCAGCTTTCTATTTGGATATGGATAACATGTTTCATCATGAGTCCTTTCAATTGTGGTTGGTCATTGTGTTGATTAGTTACTAAGTCTTTCAAAACTGATTATCTTTATAATATTATAGTTGTTATACAAATTGCTCTCCCAGTTCTGCCAGTTTCACTTTGCATCAATTCCTGCTAGTCTTCTGCATTTTACTTTTCTGAAACTATTTTCTTTCATATGTTTTAAAGAAGAATAGTATTCCATTTTAGTCCTATACTATAAGTGGTAGGTTATATTTTCAAAGAGGAAGCATAATGTGCATAGCTAAGTCTATTGAGGCATTTGGATCATATAGTGGATCAAATGCTTCTCTCAGACTCAGGAAGACTTGAGTTCAAATCCAGCCTCAGGAGCTTCCTTGTTGTATGGCTTAAAGCAAGCCACTTAATATGTCTGCTTCAAGGGGCAGTTAGGTTGCACAGTGGATAAACCACCGGCCCTGGAGTCAGGAGAATCTGAGTTCAAATCCAGCCTCAGACACTTAATAATTACCTAGCTTGTGTGACCTTGGACAAGTCACTTAACCCCCCCATTGCCTTGCCAAAAAAAAATATGCCTGCCTAAGTTCAGTTATCTTTAAAATGGTAATAATAAGGTAATAATGGTAATAATAAGTACTTTAATAATAAAAGTACTTTAAGGCACAAGAGTTGAGGAGAAAATTAGATATTTGTAAACCCCTTTGGAAAACTTACAGCAATACATAAATACTAATTCTTCTTTTTTCTTCCTTTATACTTTTTATTGCTACTGCTACTGCTGTTGCTGCTACTACTACATTTTTTATTCAATAATTTTCAGTCATGTCAGCCCCTTTTGGGGTTTTCTTGGCAGAGAAACTGAAATAATTTGCCATTTCCTTCCCTGGATCATTTTACAAATGAGGAAACTGGAATAAATGATTTTATGTGACTTGGTCAGGTTCATATAAGCTAGTAAGTATCTGAAGAAGGCATTAAACTTAGGAAAATGTATTTTCCTGACTCCAATCCCACATTCTATGCATAGATACTCTGTTACTGTTGCTACTACTACTCCTGCTTCTACTACTGGTGCTACTTCTACCACTACCCACTACCACTACTATCACACTACTATTACTATACTATTACTATACTACTACCACTACTACTTTTACAGCTCCTAAAAATAAAGGTATCTAAGTATTGAACAGAATCAAATGGGGGTAAAAATAGGGCTTGATATAGGAAGAGGCAATCATTGGTATTTCAACTGAAATTTGAAAGTTAGAAAATAACAGTAGATCATATTTATGGAGTTCTTTTCAGTTTTCAAAGTACATTTGCACCAGACTCTTATCCAGCATTCAAAAGAAACAAAGCTTAAGAAATGGTCTTTTTTTAACTGCTACATACTAAAGAATAGTAAAGCCTAGACATGAATCCCAAGACTTCACTTTCTTGAGTCAGTCCTTTTTAACCTAACTCACAACTTCAGTGAAAGTTTCATTCTTGTCAGTTAATAGAATAATTAAATGATGCCTTTTTAACTGTAAACAAGAAACTGCCACCACCACTAAAACAACAAAAGCAACAATAACATGTATTGACTCCTTCATGACAGATCTAATATTAATGAGCTTAATTGCAACCTTGCTTATAGCTTCATCATCATTTGATTAAAGCATTTAGAATCTTCTTATATAGGAATCAAAATGAGACCCAGTAAGGTTGCTTTATAAAATAAATGAGCAGTGACAGTGGCTCAGGAAGAAGCTCCTTTAAGTTTTCAAACTTTTAGATTTTCTAAAATGAAATATGGAAATAATATTGTACCAGATTCAGCAAACCTAAAATTATGGAACTTCAGAACTAGAAGAGACCTTAGAGGTTATATAATCTAACATGCATCTGAATAAGAATTTTACCGAGAATTTAAATCAAGCTTTATAGGTATATATAGTTTTAATATTTATTATTTATTTATTCATAAAATTCTCTTTTTTAATATATTGAGTTCAAAATTTTCTTTCTCTCTCTTGAGAAGGAAAGAAATATAATATCAATTATTCATATAAAATCATGCACAATATATATCCATATCTGCCATATCACAAAAAGCAAGAAAAATAAAGTGAGAAAACTATACTTCAATTTGAACTTCAAGTCCAAATGTTCTTTCTCTAGAAGTGGAAAGCATTTTTCATCATGGGTCTTTGGAATTGTTTGACAGCATTATATTGATCAAAGTTGCTAATTAGGTATTTCAAAGTTTATCAAATTTACAATATTGCTATTATTATTATTATTATTATCTTCTGTTTTGACCCATTTCACTCTGTAAAGGTTTGCATGTTCTTAATGAAAGTATCCCCTCATTTCTTATAGCACAATAGGACTACATTAAAATCATGTGCCACAACTTATTCAGTCATTCCCCAATTTATGGGTATCCCTTAAATTTCCAATTTGCCATGACTAAAAGAACTGCTATAAATACAATATACATATATACATATACATATATATATATATATACATATATATATATATATATATGAGTTATTTTCTATTTATCTCTTTGGGGTATAGACTATTAGTGGTTTTGCGGCATCAGAGTATGCACCCTGTTTTACAGCCTTTTGGATACAGATTCAAATTGTTCTCCAGAATGGTTGGGAAAGTTCACAACTCGACCAACAGTTTATTAGCATACCTATTTTTCTCCATGCCTTCAAGAATCTATAATTTCTGATAGTTCTGAAGTACTGCTTCACAGTTTGTTTTAATTTATCACTCTTGATTCAATCAAGATTTAGCGCATTTCTTCATATTACTATAGATAGTGTTGATTTCACCTATTCATATCACTTAAAATTTATCATTTGGAAAATGGGTCTTATTTTTAGATATTTGTTGAATTTTCCTATTACATATTTTAAAAAGAGGCCTTTAAAAGAGAAACTTAATATAATTTTTAAAATGTTCATTGTCTATGTACCTTTTATCAAAATGACATTTTCCTGGTTATCTTTTGTTAATTAGGTCTGTTTTATTTTTGCTTTGTCTGAGATGATGTTTGCTACCCCTGACTTTTTAGTTCAATTGAAAAATATGTTCTTCTATAGTACCTTATTTTAACTCTGTGTATATGTCTATTTCATGTGTGTAAGTAAGCATTATAAGAAATTGTAAGCATTATATTATGGCTTTGTTACTAATTCACTCTACTGTCTACTTCCATTTTATGTGAGCTTATCCAATTCAATTATAATTATTGTGCATTACCTGCATACTTTTTTTCTTCCATTTATCTTTCTCTCTCTCTCTTTTTATTCTGTTTCTTCTCAAAAGTCTGTTTTGCTTTTGCCCCCTGCCTTCTTTAACCTGCTCTTCTTTTCACAAATCCCCCACCTCCTTTCTGTTATCCCCCTTCCCCTTCTATTTCCCTGTTGGATAAGATAGATTTCTGCTTGACTGAGTTGACTGAGTGATAGATAAATAGATAAACAGATAGATAGATAGATAGATAGATAGATAGATAGATAGATAGATAGATAGATAGACAAATATATAGAAAAAATAGATAGATGTGACAATTTTCCCTCCTTGAATCGATTCCAAAGAAAATGAGGTTCACATATTGCCCTCTACCATGTTCTATTTTTCCTTCCACCATAAAAGCTTTTCATGTGCTTTTTAATATGAGCTATTTTCCTCATTCTAATTCTCCATTCCCCCTCCTCCCAGTGAATCTTTTTATTTCACATCTTCACTTTTTTTGAAGATCATCCCAACATAATTGACATATACCTGTGCTCACTGTCTATGTGGATTTCTTCTAACTGCCCTAATAATTTACAGATCTTGGGAATTGCATCTATCATCTTCCCAAATAGAAAGGTAAAGAGCCTATTTCTCTTTCACACTTACTTTTATGTGTTTCTCTTGAGTCTTCTGTTTGAATGTCATTTTTTAAATTTAACTATGGTGTTTTCATCCTAAATACCTTGGAATCTTCTCTTTCATTAAATATCCATTTTTTCCTCCTGAAGGATTATACTCAGTTTTGTTGGATGTGTTATTCTTTGTAATAATCCTAGCTTTTTTACTTTCTGGTATATTATATTCCAAGTCTTCTACTCCTTTATCAGGGATTCTGACTGTAGTCCCACAATGATTGAACTGTTTTGTTATGGCAACTTGTTCTATTTTCTCTTTGAGCTGGGTGCTCTGGAATTTGGTTAAAATATTCCTGGGAGTTATCATTTTGAGATCTCTTTCCACAGATGATTGTTAGATCGTTTCAATTTCTTTTTTTTAGGTTTTTTTCAAGGCAAATGGGATTAAGTGGCTTGCCCAAGGCCACATGGCTAGGTAATTATTAAATGTCTGAGACCAGATTTGAACCCAGGTACTCCTGACTCCAGGCCAGTGCTTTATCCACTGCACCACCTAGCTGCCCCTGATCCTTTCAATTTCTAATTTGTTCTCTGTACCTAACATATTCTCTTTTTAATTACTTGAGGTATAATATATGGGCTTTTTCTTTGATCATAACTTTCATGTAGCCTGCTAATTCTACAATTATCTCTTCTGGATCTATTTTCTAGATGAGTTGTTCTTTGTTTTTTTTTTCAGTGAGATATCTCACATTTTCCTCTATTTTTTCATGCTTTTGACTTTATTTTATTGTTATTGATATCTCATGGACTCAGTTTCCATTTATGAATTCCAATTTTTAGTATCTATTTCCATTAGTCAGTTTTTGTATCTCTTTTTCCATTTATCCATTTCTGCTTTGAAAGGAGTACTTTATATTAGTGAACTTTTGTGCCTCTATTATTATTTGGACTATTCTATTTTTTAAGACACTGTTTTCTTCAATTTGTGCATCTTTTATCAAACTATTCTCTTTTCTTATTTTTTTTTGGCAAGGTTGGTGTTTTGGGACCTGCCCAGGGTCATACTGTTAGGTAAATATTAAGTGTCTGAGGTCACATCTGAACTCAGGTCCTCCTGACTCCAAGGTCAGTACTCTATCTACTATGGCACCTAGCTGCCCCTGTTAATTCTCTTTTCATAATTTTCTTACATGCATGCCTTTTAGTTTTTGCCATTTTTTTCTTTACCATTCTCATCTTTTTCTCTATCTTTCAGGAATTTCTTCTGGACTTGGTTCCAATTAATATTTTTCTTTGTAATGTTGACTGTGGCAGTTTTCAGATTATAATTTTTTACTTATAGGGTTTATTTATTTGTTTTGCTAATATTTCCAGTCTATATCTTGACTTTTAACTTTATAGTGATATTGGGCTCTGCTCATGTAGGACTGTGAAGGCATTATCTCAAGTGTTTTCATTCTGTTATTTTCAGAGCTAGTACAAGGGTCTGCAAGTTTTCAATGCTTCCATGATGATCTTGAGAAAAGTATGGTCACTATTCTTCCTGTCTTCACTGTATTGTCTACCCAGGAAAGATCCCTATACTCTCCAAGTATACTTTAACCCTAAAATGTTAGCATTCTTCTTTGTGCTGGAAATATGACCAGGTTTCCCACTTTCCTTCATTTTGAAATGCAAAAGTTTCTCTCTATATTGAAACTGTTTCCAGGGAGGGAAGTCAGGTATATTTCCTGGGTGGAGCTATGATGTGGAGCCACATGAAGTTAATATGCTCCTGGAACTTATCCCCACTGAAGGTAAATGAGGCCTTTGAACTGACATTAAAGCTACAGATCCCACTAAGAAAAAGAGAAAATCTAAAGAAAGTTTCAATGGTAGTCATCATGGAAGATCTCTAGTAAAGGTCTGTCTCTTTGGGGGAAAAGAGGAATTACAGAACTCTCAAATAAAGGAGAAAATTCTGCAAGCAGCAAAAAAGGAAACACTTTAAATAGAAAGGAAATACAATCAGACACTCACAGGACCTATCAGCCTCAACAGTGGAGGATTGGAGTACCTGGAATACCATATATCTGGGGGCAAAAAACCTATAATTACAGCCAAGAATTTATCAACCTGCAAAATTCAGCAGATACTGTCAGAGAAAAAGATAGATATTCAACAAAATAGAGGACTTCCAAAATTTCCTGACAAAAATGACCAGAACTGAACAGAGAATTAAATGATCAAATCCACAGCTCAAGAGATGCATAAAAAGGTAAATGAAAAGGGGATAGACAAAACAAAGCAAAACAAATATTAGTCAGGACCATAAAATTGTTTAAAACACTAAAAGGAAAGATACATTTATAACTCTTGAGAATTGTACTTCTCTTAAGATAATTAGAGTTGAATATTGAAGAGATTGAACTTAGAGGATATGGATATGGTTGGATCTTATCTCTCCATTGAAGAGGTCCAAGATGACATCACCATGTTTGAGACAAAAAGCCCTGATGAAAAGTAGTTGTTTTCACTCTAATTTTAAGTGTCTCAGTTTCCTTTGACCTATGCTAATTCTGATGTGCTCACAAAATTTAGCACTTTCTCTAATGAAGGCATCATGAGATGGGTGGTCCTGAGTCATTGTCTCCCATAACTTACAATTATGAAGTTCTTAAGTATGACATTAAGAGAGTCCCAGTGCTTTGAGACCTTGGAGGTTCTTATAGTTATTTAAATCATGGTTGTGCTAAATCCATACTTTACTTAACAAGGGGTTAAGTACCCTTGTGGGGGGGAGAAGGAGATTCTTATAGTATTAATTAAATCATGGTGGGACAAAGGATTATTTACTCTAGGTTTATGGAAGAAAATAGATTAGGGAGAAAGGTACAAATACTTCATGAAATGATTTGGCTTTGAATGATACTTTGACTCATGAAGATTATTTGTCCTTGAAGGATACTTAAAAAATGGAGTAAGATAACAAATGATCATAATTTGATGTAATTCAAGACTCTTGAAAAGTTACTTCTAATGAGATGGAAGAGAGAAGGGTATTTAGTGACTTGCAGACAATACTGATTATCAATCAATCAATCTGTGATAATACTTTAATATCAATTTGAGTTTATCAAACAGTCATTTAATCAAGCTGTGATTGATGGTGCCATATTAGGTACTAACTTGAGAGATATAAAACACCAAGTGAAAAGACACAAAGATTTATAATTGGAGAGAGAAAGAATGGAGTTTGTTAACACTGAGTAAATTCTATTTAATAGATTTGGCCCAGAGAAGGGCCAAGATACATTCTCACTTGGGTTTAAAAAAATCTCTCCTGGGGGCAGCTAGGTGGTGCAGTGGATAAAGCACCAGCTCTGGAGTCAGGAGTACCTGGGTTCAAATCCGGCCTCAGACACTTAATAATTACCTAGCTGTGTGGCCTTGGGCAAGCCACTTGACCCCATTGCCTTGCAAAAACCTAAAAAAAAATCTATCCTACTCTACAGGGAAGGGAGTGGGGCTGGGGAATGGAAATGATAAGGGAAGAAGGGACTGATGAAAGGGAAGGTGAAGGTAAAAGTGAAAAGAAACTGAAAGATAAATTTTAAAAGAAAATCAAAGGGGAAGGGGAATAAACTTTTGGTGAAAAGGAATAAGAGGAAAGGAAAAAGAAAAATATAAATGAGGAGAGAAATACAGAATCAATAATCTTATCTGTAAATGTGAATGTGATGTACTGTCCCCTAAAATGGAAGCAGATAGCATAATGGATTAAAAACCAAAATTCTACAATATGTTGTTTACAAGAAACATATTTGAAGTAGAGAGATGCACACAAGGTAATGGTAAAAAAGATGGTGAAAAATATACTATGCTTCAGGTGAAGTAAAAAAAAAAATCAGGGGTAGCAATCCTGATCTTAGATAAAAAGAAAGATCACATTAAAAGGGATAAGAAAGGAAACTACATCTTCTTGAAAAGCACCATAGGTAATGAAGCTATATCATTATTAAACAGGTATGCATCTAGTGATATATCATCAAAATTCATAGAGGAAAAGCTGAGTGAATTGCAAGGAGACACAGCAGCAAAACTGTAAAGTAGGACCTCAACCTCCCTCACTCAGAACTAGATAAATCTAAGGACAAAATAAACAAGAAGGAAGTTAAGAAGGTGAATGAAATCTTAGAAAACTTAGATATGATAGACCTCTGGAAAAACTTAATGGGGATAAAAAAGAATTTTATTGGCAGTACATAGCACCTATACCAAAATTGACCATGTGATAGTGCATTCAAAACCTTTAATTAAATGCATAAAGCCAGAAATAATAATACATACTTCTTAGACCAAGATACAATAGAAATTACATGTAATTAAGGGTCATGGGAAGATAGAGCAAAAACTAATTATACACTAAATAACTTAATTTTAAATTAAGAGTGGATCAAACAGAAAATCATAGAAATAATCAATAATTATATCCAAGAAAAATGATATTAATATGACATCACACCAAAATTTATAGGATGTAGCCAAGGCACTTTTGAGGGGAAATTGTATGCTTATATGAATAAAGTAGATCAATGGATTGGGTAAGGAACTAAAAAAGCTAGAATAAAGAACAAATTAAAGATGTCCAATTAAATGCCAAATTAGAAATTCTGAAAAATCAAGGGAGAGATTAATGAAATCGAAAGCAAGAAATTCATTGATCTCATAGATAAAACTCAGAGTTGGCTTTATGAAAAAACCAATAAAATGGATAACCATTGGTTAATCTGATTAAAGAAAGAAGATAACCAAATTACCCGTTTCAAAAATGCAAAGGACAAACTAACCATCATTGAGGAGGAAATTAATGATATATTTCAGAGCTACTTTGCCTAACTGTATGCCAATAAATTTTATAACCTAAATGAAATGAATGAATCTTTACAAAAATAAAAACTACCCAAATTAACAGGAGAGGAAACAAAAGAAGAAACCATCAATAAACTCCCTAAGAAAAGAGTCTCCAGGTTCAGATGGATTTACAAGTGAATTCTCCCAAACATTTAAGGAACAATTAATTCCTATTCTATGTAAACTATCCTTAAAAATAGAAGGAATTCTGACAAAATTCTTTTATGACAAAAACATGGTGCTGATACTTAAACCAGGAAGAATGAAAACAGATAAAGAAAATTATAGACTAATCTCCCTAATGAACATTGGTGCAAAAATCTTAAATAAAATTTTAGCAGCATCATTACAGTAAATTATTACTTGGATAATATACCATGATCAGGTGGGATTTATACCAGATAGGCAGGGATAGTTCAATATTAGGAACACTCAATATGATTTAACATATCAGTAGAAAAACCAACATATGATTTTCTCGATAGATATTGAAAAAGTCTTTGATAAAATATATCATTCCTAATAAAAACACTGGAAAGTATAGGAATAAGTGGATTTTTCCTTAAAATAAGTTCTATCTATCTAAAATCAACAGCAGACATTATTTGCAATGGGAATAAACCTGGAGCATTTCCAGTAAGATCTGGGATGAAATAAGGATGTCCATTATCACCATTACTATTCAATATAGTATTAGAAACGTTAGCTTTAGCATTGAGAGAAGAAAACGAAATTGAAGGAATCAGAACTGACACTGAGGAAGCAAAACTTTCTCTCTTTAAAAATGATATGATGGAATATTTAGAGAACCTGAGAAAATTATCTAAAAAAAACTTCTTGAAATAATTAACAAATTCAGCAAAGTAGCAGGATATAAAATAAACCCACATAAATCATTAGCATTTCTATATATGAACACTAAAGCTGAAGAGCAAGAGATAGAAAGTAACTTTCTATAAAATGACCATTTAAAATAACTGTAGACAACTTTAAATACTTGGAAATCTACC
Organism: Macrotis lagotis; assembly: GCF_037893015.1. NCBI lineage: Eukaryota > Metazoa > Chordata > Mammalia > Peramelemorphia > Peramelidae > Macrotis > Macrotis lagotis. The sequence goes on along the minus strand of NC_133658.1, from coordinate 819,311,960 downwards.
TACCAAGACAAACTCAGAAACTGTATGAACACAATTATAAAGCACTTCTCAGCCACATAAAGTCAGATCTAAATAATTGGAAAAATGTCAAATGTTCATGATTAGGTCAAGCTAATATAATAAAAATGACAATTCTACCTAAATTGACTTACTTATTCAGTGCCATACCAATCAAACTACCAAATAATTATTTTACTGAACTAGCAACTGAGCTAGTAACAAAACTCATCTGGAGCAACAGTCATCAAAACTGCCTGGTACTAGTTAAGAAAGAGAGTAATGGATCAGTGGATTAGGATAGGTTCAAAAGAAACCACAATAAATGGCTACAGTAATATACTATTTGACAAACACAAAGACATAAGCTTCGGGAATAAGAACTCATTATTTGGCAAAAAATTGTTGAGAAAACTGGAAAATAGTATTGTAAAAATGAGACATTACCCACATCTCACATCCTATACCAAAATAGGGTAAAAATGGCATACAGGATATAGATATAAAGGGTGATACCACAAATAAATAATACTCTATCAGATCTACATAGAGGGGACAAATTTATGCCCAACAAGAAATAGAGAACATTATAACCTGTGAAATGAATGATTTTGACTATATTAAATTGAAAAGTTTTGGCACTAAAAAGTCTATGCTAACAAAATTAGAAGGAAAGCAGAAAGCTGGGAAACAATCTTCACAACTTGGAGTTCTGATAAATATCTCATTTCTAAAATATATATAGTGAACTGCATCAAATTTATCAAGTTGCAAGTCATTACCTAATTGATAAATGGTCAAAGGATATCAATAGATAGTTTTCAAATGAAGAAATTCAAGCTTTATATAATCATATGAAAAATTGCTCCAAATCATTATTGATTAGAGAAGTGCAAATTAAAACAACTCTAAGGTACCATCTCATACCATCAGATTGGCTAGGATGGCTAAAAGGGAAAATGATCAATGTTGGAAAGTTTGTGGTAAGACTGGGACATTAATGCATCACTGGTAGAGTTGTGAAGTGAAGCAACCATTCTGGAGAGCAATATGGAACTATGCCCAAAGAGCAATGAAACTGTTCATACCCTTTGACTCAGCAATTCCAATTATGGGCCTATTTCCAGAAGAAATCATAAACAATGGGTAAAGTCCCACATGTTCCATAGTATTCATAGCAGGTCTTTTTGGTAGGGGTAAAGAATTGAAATTGAGGGAATGTTCATCCATCTTCCATTCTCCATGATTTTGTTAATAAGGCAGTAATTTATCTTTTAAATTTTTTAATTGAATATTTTTGTTTTTAATGCTAAATATAGCCACATCACAACCCATTAATTTATCCTTCTCTTGTAATAAGTAAAAGGAGTTAGGCAAAACAACTGATGAAATATTATTTCTATAATATAGTAAATGTCACATTCTCATAATCTCCCACCTCTCTGATGAAAAGGGAGGCAGTTTTCATCATCACTTCTCTCTAGAATATTTTACAGTTTTTCACTTGTTAAAGTTTGTCTTACTTTCATGGTGTCTTTATTTACATTGTTAAGATTTTTATTCTACTGGACAATAGTGCATACAGATCTTTTCATGCTTTTCTGAATCCTTTATATTCTTCATGAAATTCATTATAGTTCTATACAATTTGTTTTGAGTCCCATCTACCTACATCTTATTTGAAAATTCATACCCACTGGTTCAAAAATTATACCCATCAATTCTTTCAGTTCCCTGTACTACTATTCTTCTGAGATGTGAGTGGTCATATATACCCCAGGTTCATATTTTCTACTTAGCCCAACAAGTTCTCCATTATTGGTCAAAATCACTTCAGAATAATTCCCTTCATTACTTCTTTTACTCTTTAAATAAGAAATCATTAAGAAGGTTAACAATATTTCTCAATTTTCAATTAATTTTCAGTTAATATCACTCAATTTTCAATTAATCTATTTTTAAGGCCAGTTCATTATATCATTTTTGTATTTTAGTCTCCATTATCTCCTTCTAATTTAGTGATCTATAATCTCCCATCACAATATTTATTTTGCTTTCTGTAACATTATGTGATATGTAGAATAGAAAAAAACAATTAGACTTAGAGTCAGAACAACTGAATTTTTATCTAATCTCTACAATTTACTGCCATTGTAGCCTTATACTAGTTATTTTAGTAGTATCTCATCTTCACTAACTACATCTGCAAAATAAGGCTATTTGACTGGGTCATTTCTAAGTCCCTCACTCCCCTAATTCTAAATATAATAATCTGTAAACTTTTGTTCAAACATCCTTTGCCAATGATTTTAATCATCAGTTCATTAATTACTTCATAATTCTTCTGAATAAACAATGCTTTTTCATAGTCCCTTTCTGTTTAATATAATCCGTTTGGTTTGGATTTATCCATTCCTTGCCAAAGTCTAGCTATGAGTCAAATCCCATTATGTTTTTGTAACACTTTTTATAATTATACTTTATCTTCTTGCATGAAGAATAATGAATGTTTTCCTAATGTGACATTTCCTTTGCAAATCTCTCTTAATTTCCCAGTCTAATTTTTTGAAGTCCCTATTTTTCTCAAGCTGAGTCAAGCATTTGACACTATTGATCACCTTCTCTTGGATACTGTTTCTACAAATGCATATTTATAAATAAGATAAATGCAATACTTTGAAGTTTTCTAAATATTTCCTTATATCAGTTCAGTAAAATGGAAAGTTTAGAATCCAGTGAACTATAAATTATACTATAATTCTAAATTCTAGAAGTTTCAGTAATTTTACTCCTATTCACAGATAAGATAATTGTGCCTCAGAAGGTCAAATGATTTGCCCAGTAGTCATATAGTTGGTTATGAATTACAGCTGGGATTTCAGGACTCTTTAACTAGTTCTATACTCCTTCTTCCTTTGATAAGCTACCTCTCAAAAGTATAAGATCTTTAAATAGCATGTCACAATTAAAACATACATTCCTTCCATTACTTCATTACATACCCACCACAAACCTGTGAGTCAGTAGTCAGATGAGGAAATTGAGGCGCAAAGGAATCAAGTGACTTGCTCATAATTAACCAAAAGAGCTGCAATTTGAACCTATGTCATTTGAATTCATTAATTCATTTATTTTTCTTAAAAATAATTGTATTATTAATAACTGATTTTATATTAGAGTTCCATGTTAACAATTCTGATATTACTGATTCAGTTATTTTTTTTTCATTTTCAAGTGTTCATTATTAGAGAATCATTAAGATGACCATGTAAAGCTTGAAGACAATTGGCAGTATTTGACTTTCTCAAATGAAAGTGCAGAACTATTTACCAAAAATCAAATATAAGGGGAAAAATCCTACTGGTTAAGAAATACATTTGAGTCATTGCTAACAGAAATCCATGACGAATGAGAGCTTCTTACTCACTATTTGTAAACACAAAAAATTCAAAATTTTGTGGCATACCTAAGATTATTTTAGGAGAGCTACAATCTTGAGAATCACTATTGTAGTTGAAGGATCAGTTTGAAAATGTAGTTTGCAATAATATTCTTGGATACCTGTTAGCCAGAAAAGGTTTGGACTGTTTTTGGTCATATATAAATTTCCAAAGTCATTCATCGGCTCCAAAATGAATTTGTAGTTTTCCACCTTCTTCCATAGAAAAAAATGGAGACTTTTTTCAGTTCTTCATTTAACAAAAAATATGAAGAAATAGGGGTGTCTAGGTGGCACAGTGCACCCGGCCCTGAAGTCAGGAATACCTGAGTTCAATCCAGCCTCACACACTTAATAATTACCTAGCTGTGTGGTCTTGGGCAATCCACTTAACCCCATTGCCTTGCAAAGAAAAAAAATAAAAATAAAAATATGAAGACATAACTACTATTCTGCTAGGAATTCCCATAGGAGAAAAATGGAAGGAAACACAAAAAATTCATATACAAGATGAAATAAGAAATGGAACCCATTACTACCAAGCACAGAAACTACACTGATCTCTCAAGCTCATCTTAATTTGTTGTCTGTGAAATTCACTCAAATGATGTTGCAATTTCTCTAACTACCCAGTTTTGAAAATAACCACTTCAGTGTACTTGTGGAGTTGCTTTTCTACCTATTTCTAATAATGATTCTGAAGACAAAATTGTTAACAGCTGACCCTACCCTGCCTACTCACATCTTACACACCAACAATTCTTATAGAGGCATTGGAGGCATGTATACCCCAGGCTCCACTTGGCTCTATTTATCTGTGCTTACTTGCAACTAGATTCCCCATCCAGCTACAAATGGTTTGAGGCAGATGGTCCCATCAGGCCTTCAGTGTAATCTCTCTCCAGTATATCTGAGAATTTGTTGTAATCTCTGAATATCAATTGAAATGATGTAACATTAGGAGGAGTTGGTTTTAGCTGCTGCTTTTTATTTGTTCTAAGAAAAAAAAGTCAAATGAAAGAAAAGCACATATTATTTGAGGATTGTTTGTTGGATAATGGGCAGGTATTAGTTTTTAATGATTCTCCATTTTAATTGTTTCTAAGTACAGATCCAGTGAATAGACAGGTAGAAAAATATTTTTTGCTGCTTTTTTTAATTTCTCATTTTAGCTAATTATTTTAGTAATATACAATTACTTGCTCGTGGAGATAATGCATGTGTTCTATTTGTGATCATTAAGTATCACTAATCACTGATACATTCTTCAAAGTTTGAATCTAGTTTTCTGGATGGAAATTGTGAGGTGGTGATGTGTGTGTCTTCAAAGGAATAAATCTTTTTCAAAATTTCATCAGTGGTGTTATGAACAATGACCTTCTAGTCTTCATTTCTCTTGCTTTTACTCTGTGATACTGTTATAAGAGTATCTTGTGCCTAGTCTTTATTCACTTGGAAGATTGAGAAAAGTTCCACTTGAATACTCCTTCAACAAAAAAAGAAAGAAAAATACCCCCATTGGAGATTTTATTGACTCACAGACTATCGGAACAGAAAAAAAATTCTTATGGAAAATCTAGCATCTTACCAATTCATTGGGTTCTTTTTTTGCAAGCCTGTATCTTTGTTTTCTGATACCTTATTTTCTGACTTACATATGATATAGTGAAAATGGAACTGACCTTGTAGCCAGAGAGGCTTTACTAGGTGATACTGGGAAAATTGCTTACCTCTCAGTTTCCTAAGAATCTTTCTAATATTGGCTAAGTTGCAAAGAAGGTACTAACATGGACTGATAAGACAGGGTTTCATCAATAGAAGTTTTCTGTAAGCAATTTAAACAGTGTAAATGTAGTCCGTAGGTATTATTATTTTAAGATTCATTAGGGTAATGGCATATAATGGAAAAATATAGAATTTGGAGTCAAGACAGATCTGAATACTAATTTGGTTTTGGTCAGTTAAAATTTGTAGGACCTTCATTAATTCACTTAACCTCTCCTAACCACAGCTTTCTCATTTCTAAATTGAAAGACACTATTATCTGCAGTACCTATCTCTATGGTTGTAAATTTCAAATTAGATCATTCATATATATTTCTATGTATGTATAATATAAATTTAAATTCCTTTATAAATACTTATGCTCTATATCAATATTGGTAATTATTACCTTGTTACCATAAATAGCTGCAATAATAAATACTTAGGTATCCAGATGAAAATGGAAAGGCACTTAATTTCTACTCTATATATTTTAAGAAGAAAACATAATAAATATACTAAAAAAGTATATTTTCAATATTTGTATACTCAAAGACAGACATTAGTGGCAGCAATGCCTGTTTTTGGCATTTCATTTATAAAAAAGGGTAGTTTTAAGAATCATATTCCATTATTTCCAATGTAAACATAAATAGCAATATCCATCTTTATCACCTGCACATTCTATTTGTGTTCCTGATCCCTGAAAGTTCTCTGTTCCTCTTCTTGAGTTTTCCTCTCTTTTAGTACACTTATGATAAGCTCCCCCCTCCCCCATCTGCTCCTTGAATCTCCCTTTTTACTCTATAAAAACTTGAAGATGGATCTTGGACAGAACAGATAATAGCTGCAAAGATTGATTTGTTTTAAATCGATCATTCTGCTCTACATAGAAAAAGAATTGTGTGTGTGTGTGTTTGTGTGTGTGTGTGTGTGTGAAGAGTAGCTGTAGTCAAAATTCTTAGAATGTGACTTACATTCCTGATACCTTTGCAAAGACAATATCACTTACAGATGATTATAGATTTCATGTTCCTTGAGAACAGGAGGCATTTAATTTTTGTTTTTGTATCTCTACCAATTGTCCAATTAGGGCAATGCCTTGTGAGTATCAGGTAAATAGCACAATTTATAGAGTTCTTGATTTGGAATCATTTGAGTTTAAATTCAGCCTCAGACTTGTGGCTTATAATCCTAGGCAAGGGTTACAGAAACTCAACCTGTAAGATTTATAGCATCTCCTTCACAGGGGTTGTTGTGAGGATCAAATCTTAAAGTTCTATAGAAATACCAGCTCTTAGTAATTTAGGGAATCTACATGAACTGAATTTTTGCTTTAAGTCAATATTCTTTTGCATGCAGACAGGTAACTGAACTTGGAATCCTAAATCCTGGGTTTAGACCCTTAACAAATATATAGGATTTGGCAAACCATCTAATCTCCTAATTATTCATTTTGCAATGAATAAAATGAAAATAATCATGTTTATATGGCCCATTTCATAAAATTGTCTTGGTAAAATATCTGAAACACAAATTATGATAGAAATAAAAGCTATTATTATTAGTAAGTTGATCTGTCTGATGGTTTTGTTTCCATAGTGATGCTGCTTAATGTGTCATTTTCTTTTTAATCTGAAATGAACTGATCCAGACCTGTGATTTCATAAATATATAGACAACTCCCACTGAGGAAATAGTCTAAACTGATGCAAACCATGTGTGTATATCTGTTGGATGTATGTTTGTCTGTATATATGTATATGTAGATATAAAGAAAATGGATTAATAGAAGATAAGGAGAATCTAAAAACTACTTCAAAGCCATAGTGCCTCAACACCAAGTCTCCTTGTTGGTTCAGCCTGCTAAAATCTGAGAAGTATAACCTCATCCACTCATCATACATCTCACATCCCTCAATCAAATTTTAAAGGATATGCTGCTAGAGTAGTTCTATTTAGTGACAATAGCCAGATCCCTAATGCCTGAGGAAATCTTTGACTGTGTGTAAGCCATTACTGGCGGGGAAACATATGTAACATGAGTGCATGTGGTCTGATCATTATCAAGCCAAAAACTATAAACTAGGCTGGTACTAAGAGGAAAAACCTGCTGCCTTCTATTTTCTCCAGGTGAACGTAGCTATGTATAGTCCTACAGAACATAACTCTATCAGGAATTTAAATTTATTTTTCCAGGGTGGGGGGGGGTCTTTCCCTGGAGTTGGTAAACTTAAATTTGTACATATATAGATACAGGTATACATAGAGCTACATGCATACTTGTTCAGTTGTTTTTAACTTGTGTCTGACTCTTCATGACACAATTTGGGATTTTCTCAGCAAACATACTGAAGTGGTTTGCCATTTCCTTTTCTAGCTCATTTGTATATAAGGAGTTGAGGCAAACAGGGCCAATTAAGGTTCTTATGTAGGATTAAATAGCTAGTATATGTCTAAGGTCAGATTTGAAGTCAGGAAGAGTGCACTCTCTCTCATTCATATTGAATCATTTCACAATTCTACCATTAGTGTCCCAGTTTTCCCTCATCATTTCCAACATTTGTCTTTTTCTTTTCTGTCACATTAGCCAATCTGATAGGTATGAAGTGGGATCTCATAGTTATATTAATTTGTGTTCTCTAATCACTAATGATTCAGATCATTTGTTCAAGACTATAGATAAGTGATTTCTTCATCTGAAAACTGCCTTTTCCTTTGACTATTTATTAATTGGAAAATACCTTGTAAACTTATAAATTTGATGTTATTCTCTTCATACTTAAGAAATGAGACCTATATGAGAGACACTTGAAGTTTTAAAAAAAAAGTTCCTATGTATCTGCTTTCCCTCTCATCTTGGCTACGTTGTTTTTGTCTGTACTAAACAGGTAAGCTATTACTTGCTCCCCTAATTTGCATATATATATCATCCTTCATGTCCAAATCATGTACCTATCTTGATATTATCTTGGTGAATGGTGTGAGATGCTGGTCTATATCTAGTTTCTGCTAAACTACTCTCCAGTTTTTTTCCACTTTTCTCCATTTTTGTCAA